>NC_044394.1:54910059-55212983 GCF_006542625.1 Nomascus leucogenys
AGACCTCTAGAGGATCCTCTGCATTCAGTCAGAAGATCAGGAAATAGTGGGACCAAGACAGTGAGAATACAGAAAGTTGTATATGTCCACGAACCAGGCCTGGAAGTGGTGCATATCACTTCTGCCCATATCCTGTGGGCCAGGAAATCATTTGGTTCCACTTAATTTCAGTAGGCTGAGAATGCAGTCTAGCATGGTGCCAAAGAGGTAATGATGATTGACGCTGGTGAACAGCAATAGTAGTAGCCTCCACCAGCCAGTTCCTTTTCATTTTCTTTAGTTTACAATACAAGGATATGACAACTGGCAAAAATATTGCTATTTGCCACCATAAACTCTATCTAGGATACTCCATGTCTTATAAATTCTATAGTCAGCTGCCCGTGCATATAAAGATTGTCATCCTGTTATTCACTCCATTAGTTTCTATGAGGGCTTCTGCGGGAGTTCATGATTTAATGCAAAAGTTTTGTTCTAGTATTAGAGAATGATAAATTGTGGCTACTGTCTCAGTATTTATCTTTCATTTGATTCTCCATGCTCTGAGGCTTGGCGAGCAGAGAGAACATAACTGTATAGCATAACTGGAATTTGTTTTCAACAGTATTTTGTATTAACTGAGAGCTTTAAGTGAACGCAACCTTAATTCATTATTTTTCTTTTTTTATGCATTACAGGAATGGGGCCTCTCAATACTTCTAGGACTGTGTATTGCTCTGTTTTCCGGTTCCATGAGAAATGTCCAGTTTCCTGGAATGGCTCCTCAGAATCTGGGAAGGGTAGATAAATTTAATAGTTCTTCTTTAATGGTTGTGTATACACCAATATCTAATTTAACCCAGCAGATAATGAATAAAACAGCACTTGCTCTTCTTTTGAAAGGTAGGTGTACTTATGGCAAAAAAAGAATTACTGATAGACATTTATTTACTGTTGATAAGTTGTCTACACATTAATTTGAAGTTACAGTCATATATTATGCTAATAACTTAAGTACTAAAATAGCATACAAATCTGGTTAGATTATTGCTTTCTCTCACAACAACTAGCCTTTGAAATATTTTCAGCTTGATGGGAGTCCAGTTTAGGGAGGTCCGTATTTCTACTGGAATATAACTAAATCCAGATTTATACTTTTAGATTTGCAGGATAGTATGTAGAAGGAATATAGTCACTGAAAATTGTGTGTGTTTTTAACATGGCATACAACGACTAAGATTTCTATCTCAGGAAAAAACATCTAAATAAATAAAATAGGTCATGGTTATTGAACAATAATTTCATAACTTTGAAAAGTAGGAATGAATAATCTGATGATTATTCTGTTCTGAATATAGTACAATCAGTAAACATCTTTAAAAGTCTTTATTCTAAATGAGATCATTATGATGTAACTAAAATAAGCAAAATGCATATTTCATTCATGGGCAAATTGGGTGCAGTTTGGCTATTTACTCTTTAATCCTCCATTCCTGACAAGTGAAATTCCTGGCTACTGAAAATAGAGTCACTTTTTAAAAATCTTGTTTTCTGCAGAAGGCAAAGGTCCTGTAAATTGTCTTTGCTTCAGTAAATCTGAAATAAGGAATCCCTGACTGTATAGTAACTACAACAATTACTTCTGTTTTTGTACTCTGATTCTCTTATGCATACTTAATCTGGCACAATGTTTTGTTTATGTACCTAAAACTTGCCCTGATACTTGTCATTATGAAAATAAAACGTGTAATTCTTATGCATGTCTTCTGATTGTAGAATGTAAACCATTAAATTTCCCCCCCTTGCATTTGGGTTCAAGTTTGATTTAAATGGAAAATGATTTTAATTTAAGTCTAATGAAATTATATGGGGAAACAGTTGAATATCACATTATGTTGTGGCAAAACTCTGTTACAATTTTCTATGTCTATTTTTACCTTGTAATTCACAGGAACAAGTGTCATTGGGGCACAAAATAAAACACACATGGACGAAATACTTTTGGAAAATTTACCATATGCTGTGGGAATCATCTTTAATGAAACTTTCTCTTATAAGTTATTATTTTTCCAGGGATATGACATTCCATTTCAGAAAGAAGATTTCTCAGGTGACTTTCCATATCAAATATCATTATGGCATTTTTCTAAAGAACAGGGGAGGGTGGGCAACAGAGATGCTTTCAATGACACATGAGAAAATAGAGAAAGCCCATTTCATTGCTTAACTTATTTCAAGGTCAATCGTATGTTCCTACTACAAGATGACTCCAAAAATTGTAGAGTCATCCAACATATATGTGTTGAGTGCGCAGATGCATGTGTCAAAGGATGCATGAGTAACCAAGACTGACAAGCCCCAGCCTCAGGTGAGATTCCAGGTTAGCAGCAAAGACAGACATTGAACAATTAATGACAAGTACGAGAAAAAGTGTTTCATGGACACTTAGACCAGGGGTTCCTAATAGTGGGATTAGAGAAGTCCTACCTGGGGAAATGATGTTTAAAGGGAGACCAGAATGAATAGCTGGTGTGAGGTGCTAGAAGCATTGTATTTCAGATAGAAGAAAGGTAATTATGAAGGCCGTGAGGTGAGAAAGGACATCCGTTCCTAGATCTGGAAGAAGGGCAGTATAGCTGAACAAGGAACATGAAAAGGAATGTAATGGGAGAGTGAAGCTGAAGTCACTCAAGTGCTACCTCCTGTGGCATCTTGTAAACCTAGGCAAGGAATAGCCACCGAGTCACTTTAATCAGGGCAAAAATGTAATTTGATTTCCAAGATTAGGGGAACACTCCAGATATAGCCTGGAGAATAGATTGCCGAGAAACTATGGAGAATGTCAAGAAACAAGGAGTCCATTATGGCTGGAGCAGAGTATTTGCTTTCATCTCCTGTTTATTTTCTAAGACTTTCTAAGCATGCTGTGGTCTGCAAGAATAAAACTGCTTTATTAAAAACTTTCATTCATTTGCTTCCTTTTTCTATGTAGTTAAAAGTCTACTGGTAGGCCAGGCATGGTGGCTCACACCTGTAATCCCAGCACTTTGAGAGGCTGAGATGTGTGGATCACCTGAGGTCAGGAGTTCGAGACCAGCCTGGCCAACATGGTGAAACCCTGTCTCTACTAAAAATACAAAAATTAGCTTGACAACGTGGCCTGTGCCTATAATCCCAGCTTTGGGAGGCTGAGATAGGAGAATCACTTGAACCCAGGAGGTGGAGGTTGCAGTGAGCTGAGAGCTCACCACTGCACTCCAGCCTGGGCAACAGAGTGAGACTTCATCTCAAAAAAACAAAAAAACAAAAACACAACAAAAACAAAACAACACCACCAAAAAAGTTTACTGGTAGAGTCTCCTCTAGATTGTTTTCTTTTCAATACTTGTTTCATATTCTCCAACTGCCCTCATCCCATAATGTTGGCTGTGCTTTTCTTTGTGCTTACAGCTCATTGCTGGCATGGATATGATGAGTTTTCATGTACATTGACCGAATACTGGAATAGAGGATTTGTGGCTTTACAAACAGCTATTAATACTGCCATTATAGAAGTAAGTGCTTGATTGAAAAGTTCTACTAATTAATGTCAACTACTTCCAGAGACCTCAAGATTTTGATGAAAGATAATTGTCTTAGTCCGTTTGTACTGCTACAACAAAATACTTGAGATTGGGTAATTTGTAAAGGACAGAAATTTATTTCTGGATGCTGAGAAGTGCAAGATCAAGGTGTTGGCAGGCTCAAAGACTGGTAAAGGTCTATTCCTCATAGATAGCACTGTCTAAGTGTCCTCATGTGTTGGAGAAACGGAGAGCAAAAACTGCCTCGCTAGTTCCCTCTAGCCTTTTACAAGGCACTAATCCATTCATGAGGGCTCCACCCTCATGACCCAACCACTACCCCAAAGGCCCTCCCTCCTAATACCATCACAATGGGAATTAAGTTTCAACAAGAATTTAGGAGGGGCCACTTTCAAACCGTAGCAATGACATATAATCAGATTTTCCTGTGGTTATATAATGAAGCAGATATTCAGACCAAGGAACACATTGCATATCTATTTTAAAACTTTAAAGCCAGTTTTGAAGTGGTTGTAAAGTCACAGGAGGCTGCAAATATAATGTACAGGGAAGTCCATGTACCCTTCATCCAGTTGCCTTTACTGGGAACATCTTGCATAACTACAGTACAGTAAGAAAAATTGGAGAACCGACATTAGTAAAATACACAGAGCTTACTCATAGTTCACCAGTTTCTATCTTTTAAATAATAATTATGTTTGTTTAAACTCTACTTTAGATTACAACCAATCACCCTGTGATGGAGGAGTTGATGTCAGTTACTGCTATAACTATGAAGACATTACCTTTCATAACTAAAAATCTTCTTCACAATGAGATGTTTATTTTATTCTTCTTGCTTCATTTCTCCCCACTTGTATATTTTATATCGCTCAATGTAACAAAAGAGAGAAAACAGTCTAAGAATTTGATGAAAATGATGGGTCTCCAAGATTCAGCATTCTGGTGAGTGACTAATTCAAGTAGTGCAAATTAATAAACAGGAAAATTAAGAAGCAGTGAAAAAGTGTTATTGTTTCAGAGCATCATGGTTTAAACTTGATGCATTGGCTACTTTTTCTTTTGTTCTGAGTTTTTTACTTAGTCTGTTAAATTTTGCCATGCAAAATAGTGCTTATAATGTGCTGAGCACTTTTTCTGTGCCAAGAATGTCTTAAGCCAACCCTGACATAGAGGAACTGTCATTCATTTTATAAGCAAGGAAAATGAAGTTCAAAGAGAGTAAGAGAATTGCCCAATGTGAGATGGAGGGTGAGTGCCAGAGCTGAGACTCTAACCCAAGTGCCCTGACTGCAGCTTGTTTGCTCGCCTGGTCTCTTTACAGTTAACAGCTGATTTCTCCAGACTTTCTCATGTTGAAGAAAGTATAATCCTATAAAAGTTGACTTGTGTTCAGGGGTTTGGCCACAAGGCATAGATTTTTTGGAGCAAGTAAATACTATATGTTGGAATTAAATGAGAGAGCCCACATAATATACCTAGGACATACAACACAAAGGCTGGCATGTAAGAAGGCCTTAGTAAGGGCATTTTCTTTATATATTGATATTTATATCTTGCCCCCCACTCCACATATAATTTAAAATGATTTTGAATTAATGAGTGTGTGTACACATATATATGTGCTATATATACATATTTACATGTATTACATATGTATGTATATATGTATGTAGGTAGATATGTATTTGTATCATAATAAAGACAAATAATTAGGAGTAGAAATAAAGACCTAGCAAATAGGCCAGGCACACTGGCTCACACCTGTAATATTAGCACTTTGGGAGGCCCAGGCGGGCAGATCACCTGAGGTCAGGAGTTCGAGACCAGCATGACCAACATGGTGAAACCCCCATCTCTACTAAAAATACAAAAATTAGCCGGGCATGGTGGTGCGTGCCTGTAATCCCAGCTACCTGGGAGGCTGAGGCAGAAGAATTGCTGGAACCCGGGAGGCAGAGGCCGCAGTGAACTGAGATTGTGCCACTGCACTCCAGCCTGGGCGACAGTGAGACTCCATAAAAACAAACAAACAAAACAAACAAACAAAAATAAAAACAAAAAAACACCTAGCAAATAATCAGTAAGATTAGTAGATAGGAATGCAAATCATACAAGCTCCAAGCTTCCAAAAGGCTTTTGCAATACTATCAGTGACAAAATCCATGCTGTCTATCTAGAAAAAATAAAAAAGGAAAAATAATACCCCCAAAAGATATAACATTGGTTATATTAAATCCTGGGAGATGTTTTTCTATCTACGCCCCATATCAAGCCAATACTCTTTATGGTTTTGGAACTACCTGGAATGGATGAGAAATTATGTATTGAACAATTCCTTGTGAGCCACGTGTTACCTGAAATAAAACTATGGTCCAGTAAATTTTTAATTTTCTATAAAATATATTTTATTAATGGAGAGAATCTTAATTCTAATATATGTAAATTGTAAGATAGAAAAAGAGGAACCTGTGTCTTCAAATAAAAAAGAGAGAAGAAGTTTTTGCAGTGGAACTTTGGGAAATACAAAAGAATGAACTTAGAGCCTCCCATGGAGTCTGTTAGGAGGGAACTCCTGGCCGGGCGCGGTGGCTCACGCTTGTAATCCCAGCACTTTGGGAGGCCGAGGCGGGCGGATCAAGAGGTCAGGAGATCGAGACCACGGTGAAACCCCGTCTCTACTAAAACTACAAAAAAATTAGCCGGGCGTGTTGGCGGGCGCCTGTAGTCCCAGCTACTCGGAGAGGCTGAGGCAGGAGAAGGGCGTGAACCCGGGAGGCGGAGCTTGCAGTGAGCCGACATTGCGCCACTGCACTCCAGCCTGGGCGATAGCGAGACTCCGTCTCAAAAAAAAAAAAAAAAAAAAAAAAAAAAAAAGAGGAGGGAACCCCTGTAAAAGGGGCTTTCTTTCTGTCCAGGGCATGTCCTATAGGACAGTGTCCCTGCAGTCACCTGAGACCAGGGAGGCATGAGTCAACTCTATATTAAAGTCAGAAAGGTATGGGACATTTGGGTGTGAATTCATTCTCAGGATAAGTGATTCTTAGTATGTATGCGACCTAAAAACTTAGCGAAATAAATTCATATATACATCCTTAAAACTAAGAAGAAAAAAGATTCTGAAATGTTTCTACTAAGTGCAGGGTATCTAGTGGAAATAAACTTTATGACAATTTTTTTACTGATGTAATAAATGTGAAATGTAATCAGTATTCTTTAAGTATAGTGTCTGAATTGCTTTGTTTTTAGCAAGATAGTTTTTATACACTTATTAACATCTGACTTTCCACTCTACTCCTGCAAGTGGTTCCTTTTTCTAAGTAGTGGCAATTTCTAGGTAATTTCTTTCATTTGTAATTTTCATATCCTGTGTTTTTTCAATTCCTACCTAAAGTAGTTCCCTTCTGAATTCAGGAAGTGGGTTTTACAGAATGTGATATTTTTTTAAAAGTGCTGATGTTTCTAACACAGGCTTAATCATTGTAATGGCATGAAATTTAAAAAGAAGTCAAATAACCAGTAAATCTCGTGTGAACGTGTTCTACTGGGACATATTGATGCAAAGTCCTGGTTTTAATACTTGTGCTATATGCTTCAGCTATTGAATTCTCATTTAATTAGTCAACGTTAAGTAGACGAAAGATCTCTGGACAGAGATAAGGCCTGCAACTTCATGAACTTTGTTACCGATTTATTTTGTGACCGTGGATAAACCCCTTAACAAATAATAGGGATTGCGGTTTCCTTATTTGTAAAATGAGACACTTGGGCTAAAACACTCTATAGTCTTGTTAGATCTAAGATTGAATACTCTTTCTTAATAACCACTTCATAAAAATATCAACACTAGCACCTCTAAAGCAAAATCGTGCAAATATTTAAGGGTGCAGCATACTTTATACAAATTTAAGTGAAGAAATCATGAATAGGAATAGAGAGAATAGAATGGGCTTAGTAGAGTTGCAAAATTTCGATTTTCTACTACGAAAGAGGCTGGAGGTGCTGCCTGCTGAGATCCCCACGGATAGTCAAATTATCAACTGCCCCAGTGTTTATAGAGTTACTTGATTGATCAGAGGCTTTTAAGTTGCTTCCAATTCTACAGTTAGGACGGTATGGTAATATCTAACAAAGCTGAAGTTACAAAATGCTTAGAAACACTCTTGTACATTTTTCTCAAAAAAGACAAGTACGAGAATGTTCTTGGCATTGTAATAGAAAAAAATGGAAAACAACCTAAATTTCCATGGGCAGCAGAATTTTGGGTCATAGTCTCATAATGAAATATTATACAGCAGTGTATAATATTGTTGACTGATAAAGACAACTTGCAGAATAATACATACATATGATATTATTGATACTGTTTAATACAATAGTCATACTGTTTATACAATACATGCACACAGAGCTGTTGCCTAACACGTAGGTACCAACAAGGCACAATGGCCCAGCTGTGCTTACAGTCACTTAATTAATTTTGGCATCCTTTTAATTTTTTTGAGATGGAGTCTCACTCTGTCACTGAGACTGGAGTGCAGTGGCGTGATCACAGCTCACTGCAACCTCTGCCTCCTAGGTTCAAGCGATTCTCCTGCCTCAGCCTCCCAAGTAGCTGGGACTACAGGCATGCATCACCATGCTTGACTAATTTTTTTGCATTTTTTTTTTGAGACGGAGTCTCGCTCTGTCACCCAGGCTGGAGTGCAGTGGCGCAATCTCGGCTCACTGCAAGCTCCGCCTCCCGGGTTCACGCCATTCTCCTGCCTCAGCCTCTCCGAGTAGCTGGGACTACAGGCGCCTGCCACCACGCCCAGCTAATTTTTTGTATTTTTAGTAGAGACGGGGTTTCACCATGGTCTCGATCTCCTGACCTCGTGATCCGCCCGCCTCGGCCTCCCAAAGTGCTGTGATTACAAGTGTGAGCCACCGTGCCCAGCCTTGCATTTTTAGTAGAGACGGGTTTCACCATGTTGGTCGGGCTGGTCTGGAACTCTTGACCTCAAATGATCTGCCTGCCTTGGTCTCCCAAAGTGCTGTAATTACAGGCATGAGCCACCGCGCCTGGCCTTGGAATCCTTTTTATTGGTTGGTGCCTGTACCAGTGTTCAGTATCTATCATCTCTGTTGGCATACGTGGTAAAGGTAATGAAAATGAATGGCAATTATAAAGAAGGAGAATTGTGATTGAAAAAGGATATGCAATGAGCTTCTGCTGTAGGATTAACAGTATAGTTATTAATCTAGAAGGTACAAGGGTAGTCATTACATTGTTCTTTAGATGCTTTTGTATATATTAAATACTTTGTAAATAAGTTAACATAATTTATATAACTTTTTGTCTTTATTTAGGCTCTCCTGGGGTCTAATCTATGCTGGCTTCATCTTTATTATTTCCATATTCATTACAATTATCATAACATTCACCCAAATTATAGTCATGACTGGCTTCATGGTCATATTTATACTCTTTTTTTTATATGGCTTATCTTTGGTAAGTTCATACATTTATTACCACTTTCTCTGCTTTAGATCTTAGCTATATGTAGCTAATATTAATGCCCTAGTAGGTTACTGTAATCACTACTTTCATGTCCATTGTGTGTGTGTATGTGTGTGTCCTTGTGTGTACTTGAGATAGTTTCTGTAGAGTGAAAAAATTATGTAATCCAAATAAAATTTGACCTGCCTTTTGCATAAAGGACTGAACTAATGAAATGATGTATCAAAAAGAAAAAACAATGCTGACTCAAATATCAAAGGCTTTTCTGTATGATTATTGAGGTTATTTTTGAGGGGTGGACCCAATTTTTTTTCCCATAAGGGTGCCCATCACATAGTAGCTGATCCCAATATCTCTTCTCCCTCTAATATTCTGTCTCATACTCACTTCTCATTTCACTCTGCTCTCCCTTCTCTGAACAAGGGCCTCTAATTTCCACCCTCCAGGTTGTTTTCTGCAGAAAGTATGTAGATGCTCCTTCTTACATTAATTTAGCTTCATTACATTAATTTAGACCCAAGTCTGCATTTCTATCCTATCCTCAGCTCTTATTCCAGCTTTTCCCCCACCCTTTCCTCAGCAACAAAAGCCTGGCATTTGAATAGGATAAAAAGGATCCTCTTTCAAAAGAAGTTGAGGAAAGAACAGACTCATTATACCTTAATATTTTCACCACTTTCTCACTGATAAATATTTATGTTATGATATAAAAATCCTTATTTGATTGGGCTGCCAAAGATTCTCAGTGAGCTAAATATTTTTTATAACAGCTGAATGTCTTCTCTCTCTTGCAGGTAGCTTTGGTGTTCCTGATGAGTGTGTTGTTAAAAAAAGCTGTCCTCACCAATTTGATTGTGTTTCTCCTTACCCTCTTTTGGGGATGTCTGGGGTTCACTGTATTTTATGAACAAGTTCCTTCATCTCTGGAGTGGATTTTGAGTATTTGTAGCCCTTTTGCCTTTACTGCTGGAATGATTCAGGTAAGAGCCTAGTTAATTGGTTTATTACTGAAATTTCAAAAGAAGTAGATACTTCATACCCTGTAGGATCAGCACTACTCAAACTAAGAGCTTTTATTCTAAACAATTTTTCTAAAGTTAAACTTTAAAATGTTATTATTACATTGTAGAAAAAATGTCACTTCACAAAGAAACTTAAATTTAAAAAAAATCCTTCAGATTTCACTGCTCAGATATATTTTCATTTCGAAGTATTTTCTTCTAGGTTTTTTTCCCTATGTACAAATATTTACTTTTATTACTATTGATTTAACATAATGAAAATATCTGCTAGTTTATTAAAATTGTTATATATGAACCCACTTTTATTGTTTAAACTATGAATATGAAAAACTTTCCAAACACAAGTATAGTTTAACAGATAATTATAAAGTAAATCAAAGTATCCATGAACTAGATCAAGGAATAGAATGTCACCACCAGTCACAAACCCTTCAGAACACTCCTTCATAAAGGTAAAAATTTTATGATATTCACTTCTTTGCTTTTCATTACCACCTAAGTATGTGTTCCTAAATAAAATTTTTGGTTTTGCATGTTTTAAACTTCATAGGAGTGACGCTGCACAAAGTGTATTTTTGAAAATCTCTCTTTTTTCATTCAACATGACATTTTTAGATGGCAGCATAGTTTCTGTGTAGCTATAGTGTAGTGTTACATAGCATCCTATTGTGTTAATATACTATCAATTTTCTTATCAATAGATTATGATAATTTTTAGTTTTTGAGCCTTTTTAATAAAGCTGCTACAAATATTCTAGTACACATTTCCTACTGAATATGGACATTCCATTCTGTTCATTATGTTAGTATGACAAACAGAATAGTGGGGCTGAGAGTATACAAATATTAATCTTAGCTACCACCAAATATTTTTCCAAAGTGGTTGCATCAATTTAGTTTTACATCAACAGTGTTTCGGAATTCCAGTTTTTGTAACACTTGACCAGTATTGTCAATCTTTCAAATTTCAGTTATTCTGATGGCTATGCAATGATATATCATTGTAGTGTTAATTTGCATTTCCCCGATTATTGATGACGTTGAATGCCTTTGTATATGCTTAGTGGATTACGAATTTTCTTTTTTATTAATTACCTATCCAGTTCTTTGGCCCATTTTTCCTCTGAGTTTTCTGTCTTCTCCCGATTGCTTTATAAGAATTCCTTATACATGTCGAACATCCGACATTTTTCCGTTATTTGTTGCTAGCTTTTTTCCTCTCTTAATGGTACCTGTGATGAACAGAGATACATAATTTTGATAAGGTCCAATTTTTCAAGTTTCTCTTTTATGTAGAATGCTTTTTGTAAAAATCAATTTAAGGAATCATTGCCTACACCAAGTTTACAAAGATATTTTCTGGCTGTTTTTCTAGAATATTGACTGTTTCAGCTTTTACATTAAGATATAAAATCCATTTCAATATAACTTCTGTGCGTGTATAGGTAGAGGCAATATTAATTTTGCTACACAAATATCCAATTTCTCCAGCTCAATTTATCAACTAGACTATCCTTTCCTTGAATGAATTGCAATCTTTCTTTTATCATAACTCAACCAATCATGTGATGGCCAAAATGCCTATCCTTGCACTGTGGCCACATTGTCTTAATTGTTTTGCTTTATTATATGTCTTGATATCTGGCAGTAACCGCTTTACCTCTTTAATCTCTTTTTCAAGAGAGTCTTGTCTATTCTAATTTCTTTGCAATTATGTAAATTTTAGAATTAGCTTATCAAGTTACGTAATCACACATTTATATGCCTGTGCAAAACTGTTAAGAGTGTGATGCAGTTGAATTATTCGATCAGTCTGAAGAAAATTGTCATCTTTTTTTCAGCCATGAACATAATATATCTTTGCATTCATTTACGTGATCTTCAATTTTCTTTAATAATTATCTTATTTTTATTTTTATTTTATTCTGAGACAGGGTCTTGCCCTGTCACCAAGGCTGGAGTGTACAAACACAGCTCACTGCAGCCTCAACCTCCTGGGCTTAAGTGATCTTCCCGCCTCAACCTCACAAGTAACTGGGACTATAGGCATACACCACCACACCTGGCTAATTTTTAATTTTTGTAGAGAGTTAGTCTCACCGTGTCGCTCAGGCTAATCTCAACCTCCTGGGCTCAAAAAAGTGATCCTCCCAACTCAGCCTATCAAAGTGCTGGGATTACAGGTGTGATCCATGCACTTGGCCTGTTTTAGTTTTCACTGTAGAGGTCTTACACATTTTTATTTGATTTGATGCTTTTGATATTTTCCTTGCTATTATAAATAGCATCTATGTTTAAATTCTTATTTTTAAACATTTGTTGTTAATGTAGAGAGATGCAACTGATTTCTGTACACTGGCGTTCTATCCAGCATTCTTGCTATATTCTCTTATTAAACCCAATATTTTTCTGGGTTTTATACTGGAATTATATATAATCATGTTGTCTTCAAACAATGATGGCTTATATTTTTCCCATCGCAATCCTTACGCTTTTTGTTTCTTTTTCCTGCTTTCCTGCACAGGTCCGGACCTCTAGTACAATAATGAATGGAAATGCAGGCAAAATAAAAGCTTTCTATGTCGTGCCATTAAGTACGATGCTTATTGTTGGTCTCGGTGCATGTAATTCACCAGATTAAGGAAGATTCATCTTCTTAGTTTGTGAAGATATTTTCTTTACTATGAATAAATATTACATTTTACCAAATGTTTTTTCTGTGTCTATTATATTGATCACATTATTTTCCTATTTAATGTTTTATGTTGAATTACATTGATTGATTTTCAATTTTGGATTCCTAGAATAAATTCAACTTTATCATGAAAATGTTAACATTTTAACATAGACTGAGAAGCTGTAGAGTGTGCAGGGTAAGGAACTGGACTTAGGAGTAAGACTTTCTCTTCTAATTTCACTTTGCCACTTTTGGCTACTCAACTTCGCTGTGCCTTAGTTTTATCATATGTAAAATGCAGATTAAAATCTTATTATTTTTATAAGACTTATTGCTTATCTGATAGGGTTTTAAGGAAGATTAAATGATAATATACAAAACACTTAGGACAGTGCCTAGAACATAGTCGCTGTTATTATATGGCAAAATTCTAAATACAAATTTTATTTGAAATAATAACTAGAAAAGGAGGTAAGTTCTCTTTTTATCTAATTAGAGGCATCCAAGAATTTCTTATATTCTTTCCAAAATTTGTATTTCCTTTGTTGCCCAGAAGAGATATATATTGCAATGATTTTCTGAAAACAAACAAATGAATTATAAATTCTTATACTTAGAACATTGAATTTATTAAATAAATGTTTTTCTAATTATTTTTCATTGTAAAATAGAAATATTTTGACCAATACCTTTATTTACTTACTTATATATTTGACTAGTAACTACTAAGTGCCTCTTGAAAAGGCTAGTTAATAAATTAATACTTTTTGCTGCTATGCCAAGCTATTTATTTATTTTAAACATTTATTTTTATTTTTTGAATCTTAGATTATCAAACTGGATTATAACTTGAATGGTGTAATTTTTCCTGACCCTTCAGGAGACTCATATACAATGATAGCAACTTTTTCCATGTTGCTTTTGGATGGTCTCATCTACTTGCTATTGGCATTATACTTTGACAAAATTTTACCCTGTAAGTAATAGTAAGTTTTCTCTGACCTCTACAGTTATTAATTGCATTGAATATATTTTTTTAGATTATATAGACTTTTAAAATGAATATTAAATATTTCCCATTTCAAACTAATAAGTTCGTTTTTTCTACTTCATAGTTTTAATGGTCTAATGAAAGTTTTATGTAAAAACAATTCTTCTTATGACTTTACTATAACAATATATTATAATTATATGACAACAATAATTATAATATATCTTGTAATTATGTGGTAATTAAATAATGTTAGGTTTTTCTGGATCCCTGAAAGTGTTTTGAAAGGGTCATATTAGGATTTATGTCAGAATAAGATAAAATAAATTAGTTTTTATGGTGGTTTGGCTGGCGGGAGGCCATTATACTGTGGAAGTGCTTTCTCGTGAATATTTGTTCAGCATCATTCTCAAAATGTTTTATATATTGTTCATATTTACAGAAGTATATTGATTGCCCAGTTAGATTATCTTGCAAACAACCAAAAATTTCACGTAAGCCCAGAATTTTTTCACACATTCTAGAATCAGAAAGCTTTTTTTCTGGCACAATCTTCTTGTTTATCCTCTCATTTTATATGTTCCTTCCACTATTTAATGTTGTCTTATAGGTTTTCTATGTACTTGTACATATTCCTGTCTTTCTGTGACTTCTGGTTGATATGTGAAGGCCCTTAATAATAAATTCAACTTCATTTTTTAAACTGGAAAAATATATTTAAAGTATCACCATAAATTTATTCTAAACAAATATAGTTTCTCCATGTATTCATGCCTAAGAAGGAATATATAGATTTCAATATTATGTTCAATTATGTTGCTGTGGTCAAATTATTTAAGTTCACAAACATGTCTACAATTATTTTTATGCACTATATTAAGGCTTTGTGTTTTCCCAAATATTTGGTTTCATTCATTCTCCTAAATACCTTTAGATCACATTTAAAAAAATTTAATAAATATGTTTATTGGGTGATACAAATCTGTTTTTCATGAGCCTATTATCAAGGATAATGCAACCCATTGTTAAGACTGGAGAAAAAGGAGATATAATGGTTTCCTTGTTGGGTGTCCTTTTCTACAGATGTAGACAACAGAGGCTCTAAGATCTGTAGTAACGTCTTGACCAGGGAAAAGCTGGAGTCCAACTCAGCTGGTCATACACCTAATATTTCATTTGAACCTCACCTTCCTATTGACTTTCTTTTTTTTGATCACATTTTATTTATACTTTGTTGAAAGCTGTATTATATTGTTTAACTTTTGCAATATATTATTTCCTTTGAATTCTCATCGTTCACTTCATCATCAAGTTTTCTTCTTAATAATAAATAGGGTTTTAGAAGAAAAAATGTCTCTATGATGCTTAAAACTTCAAGGCATTCTGCATTGTTGTGAGCAAGGCTTCTTTGCGCATTGTTTTACCATTACTGATCATATTTTGTTGCCTCTTGGTTAATTAGATGGAGATGAGCGCCATTATTCTCCTTTATTTTTCTTGAATTCATCATCTTGTTTCCAACACCAAAGGACTAATACTAAGGTTATTGAGAAAGAAATCGATGCTGAGCATCCCTCTGATGATTATTTTGAACCAGTAGCTCCTGAATTCCAAGGAAAAGAAGCCATCAGGTAATCACACTTATAAGTAATACTAATACATGAGCACAAGGCTAAAGAATCATTAACCAAGAGCATCAGGGTGAGCTTGAGGCAAAATATTGAAGGAGAAGATATTTGTTTTTGTCAATGTCACTTTGAACTGCTCCATTTCCATCACCACCAATTTCTTCTGTTATTGAAAGGAAAATCCTGCTTGTTTATCAGCTCCATATCATATTATCCAGCCACACTTCATCTTGCCCCCCTTTCTGCCTCTTTCTCTTGTGCCCACCTCTCTTTTATACTTGATCCTTTCATTCTGTGAACCCCTCTCTCCATGGTTTCATTTGGCTTTATATGGTAAGTTGGAATAAGTAAGAAATCCTGAATCAGAAATTCTTAGATCCTAATACTCTCATCTCTCATTTGATGTGTAATCTTGGAAAAATGAGTAAATTTTATGAGTCTGTATGTCTTCTATGAAACAAGATTAATATTGACTTTGTAGGGTTGTTATGAGATTTGGTATATAACAGAATTGTATGAGGAGCAGTTAGAATATCTGTTTTTAGCCAGGGATTCTAACTCAGCAGTTTTGGGATTGAACCCAAGTATTGTGGATTTCAAAATAGCTTTGTAGATTTTTCTACAAAGTTTGGTACAAAGTTAATGAATCAGCGCTTTAAATAGCAATCGTTTATTTATTAACAGATGTTTACTTAGTGCTGACTATGTACCTGACTTGCACATAATTCGCACAAAAAATTTACGAGGTAGGTATCTTTATTTTCCCCATTTTGAGAATACAAAAAGTGAAATAATCAAAGCTGAAGCCTTTTACCCAATGTCACACAACTCGCAAGTGGGGAAATGGAATTATAATCCAGATAGTCTGGCTCTACAGTCTGCTCTTAACATACTATTGAGATGTCAGGAGGCAAAGGAAAATGAATAAATAGAGAACCATAGCTAGGAAGTAAAATATTTCCAAGACAGAGAGGCCTAACCCATATACCTAAGCTTCCTCCATCTAGTTCTTAACCAATTTACCGTTAAAGTTTTCTGAGAGGGGCAACAGTGCTTCCTCTGCTGTAGCTAGGAGTATACCAGCTCTATACAAAATATCTATCCAAACGAGAAAGGCCAAGTGAGGAATAATTCCATAAAACTCAGTTCCAATGTCATCAATCCTTCTTTACCAGTTGAGGGCACAAAATAATATTGTATTATATTATTATTCAAATTATAATAATTCTCAGATCCAACCTTCTAACAAAATCTTTAACTTACAAAGACCTCAAAATTTTCTTTGTTCTTCTACTGCTGCCTAGTGGCCTAGGAAAGAAAGCAAAATGTCCTCCACCCCCACCTTCCCCCGACTTCTCTCCTCTTCTCCCACACCCCCACTGTGCCTCCAAACCTAGCCAATGTATATACAATGTTGACTGGGCACACCTGTCACTTGGTCTGGATTCTTAGCTGAGGTGGAACCTGAGGCTACTGACAAACCAGGTAAAGAAAGTCATTTGATGCAAGGACTATTCACTAAAGCTTTTGGATCCATTGTGGGGCACCTCACCCCAGATCCACACCAAAGCAAGAAAGTAGGCTTAGGCGGTCAATGTTGTAGCTCTTTAATGACAAGGTGGTACATACTCACTGACTGTTAAAGCAGGTCTGGGGCTGCAAGGCAGTCTAAAACTGCCTTTCAACCATCCGACAGTATATGCAGTTTCCAATCCACAAGTTTTATCTCTTCTTTCTTCACAGTGATCATTTCTTAGTAGCATCATTACTCTTCCCCACCTGTAGACAATGTAAAATCTTTTTCAATCAATTCCAACGTGTGAATTCTATTTTGTATGAATATAAAAGGCACGAAGGCATTGATTTTTTTCTTCCTATGTGGTCTCTGCTTTATATAAAAATGGACTCTTCTCCTTTATATACAAATGCTTTATATACAAAGGAACTCTTCCCCTAAGATACATAGAGCTTACAGGATATGTAACCTTTAAGCTCTGTGTATCAGGGGTATGGATGAAAGCTTGTAGAATTCTAACCAGAATCATGATTCTGGATTTGTAAAAATATACATTTGTTATTCACAACTGGCTCTTCCTCATTCATAAACCCCAAGTCACATTTTCTCTGGGGGCAATTGTGTGCACATATGTGCATTCCTGTAACTATAGACCATTCAGGCAATATTCCCAGAACACAGGTAGGATGTCTGCCCCAAATATAAATGACTGATTTCATGTCTAAAATCCAGAAACACCAGCTCCTCCTAAATGGAATTTTCTTTATTAAAACAAGACATTAAAGGATCACTTCAACAGGGATTCCATTTTACAAAGAAATTCTGAAATAAAATACCTGGTGAAACTCATCACCTTTTAACTTTGCTTAATTAATTCATTCAACAAACATATTGTTGCTGGGTTCTTTACTAATCTTTAGGGCTGCAAAGATGAACAATAAACTGTCTTTCAAGGAGCACACAGCCTAGGGAAGAAGATAAATAGGTACATGAAATTCAACCTGATAAATGTAGGGATAGAGATATTAACTACTGTTATTTAGTCAATAGAAGTGTTAACTACCCTAGTTTAGGGAAATTGAAGAAGAGAACATCTATTTTTCTTTTAAAAAGTTAAAAATTACTGAAGAAATTTAGGCTTTTAAAGCTGACATATTCACCATCCAGGTTGAACAGATATAAACATTATTATAATATTTGCTTTGTATTTTTAATGGATATATAACATGTTTATTTAAAGTCCCTTTTGATCTCTTTAAAATATTTTCTCCCTCCTTCATTAGAATTGACCTTTATAATGGATTTGGTGTTATCACTTTCCATTCATATATTTACATATTGCACCATACACTTATAGCCCTAAACAATATGTGATATAGATATATGTGATATAGCTCATGTGTTTTTAATATAATCTATAAATGGTATCAGACTGTACTTAAGTTTCTACATATTGCTTCTACACTCAGCATTTTGCTTTGTGGGGTCAATTCATAGTGATAACTATGGGCTAATGCATTGATTTTAATTTTTATATAAGATTATTCTAAGATATGAATCTACCATTTTTATTTATCTTTTCTTACATTGAAGAATATTCTGGTTGTTTCTAATTTTTTGCTCTGACAAATGATGTTGCAATGAACATTCTTTTAAGAATAAGACATATAAAAAGGTGCATTTGTGCATATATACATATGTGTGTGTGAGTGCATGTGTATATGTATATGTGTATGACACACCCAGCAGAAAAGACAAAAAGCACTAAGCTTTGTGTAGGATATAAATGGTGGTTTGGTGATCCTGATACATAAAACCTGAGGCCGAGGATGCTGAAAGATGTCACTGGACAGACCATGAGTGGCTGCTTCATGTGGTACAAAGTAGCCTTGACTTCCCCTCCGAGGCTGATAAGGAACGTTGAGGAGTAAATAAAATGGATTTTAAAATAAATCGCCCTGTTTGCTGTGTGAAGCATGGATTCTAGGGGAATAAACTGAAAGTAGGGAAAATAACTAGAGGCAGTGAACAACAGAAGAATAGTTGAAGACTTTAAAGGGACCCAAGACTTGAACTATTTTAGAGTTAAATTTTACAAAAATGATACCAGGTTGGATGGGTGATGAATCTGAGTGAGAAACAAGAAGAGAGTAGTTGAATGTCTATGCTGCCAAGTAAGATACAGCATGATGGGGGAATGGGTTTAGGTGACAATGCAGTGAAGTCTGTTCTGGATATGCAGTTTTAGAGCAGTTAATTCTCAAACCTGGCTTCACATTAGACTCATTTGGAAGAACATTTAAATTATCCCAATCCTCAGCCTTCACTGCCAAGAAAAACTCATCACTCCAGATCAATTAATGTGAATCTTCTTTTTTCTGTGAACTCTGCAGAGAAGTAATTAATGTGAATATAATGTGAATCTCTGAGGATTGTTTGTAGGCATCAGTTCTCTATGGAATTCTAATGTGTATTCACAATTGATAACCACTGATTAAGAGTGGTGTGTGTGTGTGTGTGTGAGAGAGAGAGAGAGACAGAGACAGAGAAACTATCCAGCAAACCATTAGACGTGTAAGTCTAAAGATCAATGAAAATGGTGGGGTCAACATTAGGTTGATATTAAAACAAAAAATCCAATGAGAAAACTTCTGGAGAGAGTCCCGAATGAGAAGGTCCATCATATATATGGAGATGCATTGTTGTGAGCAAGGCTTCTGTGGATGTTCTGTGGAACATCAAGCTGATGTGTCTGATGAAGAAAGAGGAATTTATTAGGAAACAGAGAAGGAACATTTAGAAAAATAAGAAGCAAAGCAATTAAGTCACCACTAACAAAGAGAAAGTCATCAACAGTGACTCATAATCCAATACCTAAGAATGGAAAAGTATTTGTTGTATTTTATAATTGGGAGGTCACTAATGATTTCATTATGAAGTGATTCACTGGAGTGGTGAGTTCAGAAATCAGCGTGCAACTGAAGAGGAATTAAAGGTCAGGAAGTGAAAATGGCAAGTTTACAATGGCAATTTTATTTTGAGAATTTTATGCAATACAGGGAGGAGAGAAATTAAACTGTGTCCAAAGTAGAGGTAAGTTCAAAGAGGAGCTATTAGAGAGGACACTATAAAAGATGCAGGTGACAGAGTGTCTAATAAACTAATAAGCAAGACTTAGAGATGATGCAGGATGCCAGTTCAAGACCCCAGGTAAATGAGCTGATCTTGAACAAGGGGAAGAACCAACTATTCTAAATCTAGAGGAAGAAAGTGAGGATAATTACACAGCATTCTACTTTTCTAGGCAAAATACTAATAGTTTAATTGTAACTTGAGAGAGACTCCTTTATTTTCTACCTCAGGGGAAATGAGTACTCAAAAATAGGTCTTTTTCTTTCTGAATAGACTGTTTATGCCATCCTTTATTTCACATAAAGTGGTTGGCTGCAGCTGTCACTATGACTAGGGCTATTAATGGCCTGTGCTATTTTCACTTCTGTGTTGGCTAAGTAAGCACCCTTTTTGTTATTTCAGAATCAGAAATGTTAAGAAGGAATATAAAGGAAAGTCTGGAAAAGTAGAAGCATTGAAAGGTAAAGAAAAACATTGAAACATTTCATTCTTTCACTTATTTCTTTATTATAAAAAGGGAAACAATGTGAAAAAATTTGAAATATATAGATAAGCAAAAGAAAAAAGAATATAAATAACCTAATGCTATCACTTGGACATTAATCATGATTAAGAATATGCTGTAAAATTCTTCCAGATATTTCATGGATCTATTAATTTATAAAAATGGTATCATACAATGAAAGATGCAATTGCTCTTTGTTTTTAAAGATTAATCTGCTATGATCAATATTTTATATATTGTCATTGTGAGGAAAGAACATCTAGACTGAAATCTGATAAAGGTTTTATACTAGCCGGTGAATTTACATAGTTTATATGTACTGGTGAGGTTAACTAAAGCAAGATGAGTAAAACCATTGACTATGAATTAAATTTCACAAGTCAATATCCTATAACAAATATAAGTTATAATTTGAAATGAAAAAACACATTTTGATACAAAATATTCTAACATACAGTTTTCTATAACAGACATTTAAGCAAACATCAAAGTGAGTAGCTAGATTTCATGGAGGACTATTTACTTTTATTAAAAATAATTTTTAGGAGGAATTAAAATGATTTTTATAAAAGACAGAAGCCTTAAAAGCTGAAAAAGAAGAGCCATGAACCTTCCAGAAGTAGAGAGTTCTCTGACCATTGTGTTTATATTGCGTGTATTTTCTAATAAATACAGCATCCTTTAATTCAGTCTTATTCATTGCTTTTAGATTAGGTCTTTGAGAATTTAATGTATTTATATGAGCAATTTTATTCTCTCTCTAGGTTTCTCTCATCAAATACCATCTAGAGCTGTGATTTCTTTCTTTAATGTTAGCTCAGGAGATACTGAAATAATTTTAAATTGGTTACTTAAAGTTTTGGAGCACATTTTGAACTACCTTTGCACTCATCAAGTCATGAACTTCTTTTTGTCTAAACAAAAAACTTCTTTAAGAATTTTGTTCATTTGGCCATGTGCGGTGGCTCAAGCCTGTAATCCCAGCACTGTGGGAGGCCGAGGCGGGAGGATCACGAGGTCAGGAGATCGAGACCATCCTGGCTAACACAGTGAAACCCTGTCTCTACTAAAAATACAAAGAAATTAGCCAGGCGAGGTGGCAGGTGCCTGTAGTCCCAGCTATTCGGGAGGCTGAGGCAGGAGAATGGCATGAACCCGGGAGTGGGAGCTTGCAGTGAGCCGAGATCGCGCCACTGCACTCCAGCCTGGGCAACAGAGCGAGACTCCGTCTCAAAAAAAAAATAAAGAAAGAATTTTGTTCATTTTAAAAATAGCAGCACCTTAAAAAATTAAAAGCATTAGACATCAATACATTAAAAATATGATTATGAATTCAAACCAAGTGTAGCTGCTCTTTGGGAAATCAGGGAAGAAGTTGCATTCCCTTAGCCTCCTCTTCCTTCCTCATGGAGTTAGTTTCTGGAGCACATCTGCAACACCTTTGGGACACACTTTTGAAATCTTTTATCTATGGCCTACTTTTCAGAAGCTAAGTAGCATTCCATTATATGGATACCATGACTAACTTATTAACACACCAATGTATGAGATTCAATTTGTTTCCAATTTTTAGTGTAATAAAAAATACTAGAATGAACAGCCTTGTTCAATCTTTGTAAATGTCATAAATTGTTTCTTGAATATAAATTTCTAGAAGCAGAATTATTCAAAGGAAGCATACTTTCAAGATTCTTGATTCATATTTCAAATTATTTCCCTCTAAAATTATAAAAAGTCATACTCCCACAAGCAATACATAATAATAATGACAACGACAACAATAGCAATAAACACTCAGATTTCATTGAGGACTTGGTGTGTGCGGGAAACTATGCTAAGTGATTTACATGTACCATTTTACATTTAGGCCTGTGAAAGACATGTTAATATATCTCTCACTTTGCAGATGAGGAAACTGAGGCTTCCATTTAATTTTTCCAGTTACTATGGGTCAGTCCCAACAGCCAGTATCACCTCCCTCTTACCCTGGAAAACACTGTATACTTTCCATTTAAAAATTACAGGCCAGGCATGGTGGCTCACATCTGTAAATCCCAAAGTGGGTAGATTGCTTGAACTCAGGAGTTTGAAACAAGCCTGGGCAACATGGCAAAACCCTGTCTCTACTAAAAATACAAAAATTAGCCAAGTGTGGTGGCATGGGCCAATAGTCTCAGCTGCAGGGGGCTGACGTGGGAGAATCGCTTAAGCGTGGGAGACTGAGGCTGCAGTGAGCTGTGATTGCTCCACTGCACTCCAGTCTAGGTGGCAGAATGAGATCCTGTTGCAAAAAAAAAAAAAAATTACAAACATAAAATTTGTTAATATATTTATTTAGTCGTCCCAATATTATTTATTAAATAAACAATCTTTCTAATAAATTTGAAAGGTCATTTTATTAATCTTTATTTTTATATTTTCTTTGGTCCATATTAGGCTTCTGTTCTGTTCCATTGGTCACTATATCCTGTACCAGTAACATATTATTTTAATTATTATAGTTCTGTCACATATTATTTTGGCAATTAGGAAAATATTGAACATTGTGTATTTTAAAGTATTGAAATGCTGAGAAATACGCCACTAAACTAAATAGCCTTGTTCTATGTTGGGACCAGACCTGTCTAATGCCTTTCTGTTTATACTGTTAATAATTTGTTAACAATTTGTTCTAATAATTTGTTCTAAAAATAGGCTTGCTCTTTGACATATACGAAGGTCAAATCACGGCAATCCTGGGTCACAGTGGAGCTGGCAAATCTTCACTGCTAAATATTCTTAATGGATTGTCTGTTCCAACAGAAGGTGAGTAAAAAGAAATTTCTCAAAGGCAAGATGTCTTATAATAGAATGAGGTCAAGCATATGCCTCTCATTTTAAATTTTAAATTTGATGGCTTAAGAGAAATAATGTTTATCTAAAGTTGTTTCCAAGAGCTACATAATTTTGAATATACTTCATATTTCTGCAATTTTATAAAAATTATTATCTTTATGCCATTGTGTGATATTCCAGGGTAAATATGCAGTTCTATAAGCATATGTTTGTAACAAGAATAATTAGTAGTTCACAAATTGTGTTCACAAATGTGCAGTTCTATAAGCATATATTTATGTCAAGAATAATTAGTAGTTGTTCACAAATTATTTTAGACATTTGTGAATATATGCCAATATTTTCTTAAATGAGATCTATGAATATTAACAAAATGTATTATCTTGCCAATTTTATTTTTAACTTCTATTCTTAGGATCAGTTACCATCTATAATAAAAATCTCTCTGAAATGCAAGACTTGGAGGAAATCAGAAAGATAACTGGCGTCTGTCCTCAATTCAATGTTCAATTTGACATACTCACCGTGAAGGAAAACCTCAGCCTGTTTGCTAAAATAAAAGGGATTCATCCAAAGAAAGTGGAACAAGAGGTAGGAGGGCATGCTTGGATTAACTGACCTGCCAACCACTTACCAAATTAAATCATGACCACAGAATTCTCTTCAATGATTTATCTGCCCTGTTATGAATAAAATTTAGGCAAAGAGGTCCCATAACAAATATCGACTGCTTTAATGAGTGGTTAAAATTGCACAATATGAATCATTTTGGATTTTATTTTATTTTTATTTTTTTATTTTTTATTATACTTTAAGTTTAGGGTACATGTGCACAATGTGCAGGTTAGTTACATATGTATCCATGTGCCGTGTTGGTTTGCTGCACTCATTAACTCGTCATTTAGCATTAGGTATATCTTCTCATGCTGTCCCTCCCCACTCCCCCCACCCCACAACAGTCCCTGGAGTGTGATGTTCCCCTTCCTGTGTCCATGAGTTCTCATTGTTCAATTCCCACCTATGAGTGAGAACATGCGGTGTTTGGTTTTTTGTCCTTGGGATAGTTTGCTGAGAATGTTGGTTTCCAGCTTCATCCATGTCCCTACAAAGGACATGAAGCCATCATTTTTTATGGCTGCACAGTATCCCATGGTGTATATGTGCCACATTTTCTTAATCCAGTCTATCATTGTTGGACATTTGGATTGGTTCCAAGTCTTTGCTATTGTGAATAGTGCCGCAGTAAACATACATGTGCATGTGTCTTTATAGCAGCATGATTTATAATCCTTTGGGTATATACACAGTAATGGGATGGCTGGGTCAAATGGTATTTCTAGTTCTAGATCCCTGAGGAATCGCCACACTGACTTCCACAATGGTTGAACTAGTTTACAGTCCCACCAACAGTGTAAAAGTGTTCCTATTTCTCCACATCCTCTCCAGCACCTGTTGTTTCCTGACTTTTTAATGATGGCCATTCTAACTGGTGTGAGATGGTATCTCATTGTGGTTTTGATTTGCATTTCTCTGATGGCCAGTGATGATGAGCATTTTTTCCTGTGTCTTTTGGCTGCATAAATGTCTTCTTCATTTTGGATTTTAAAAGTTGTATATTTTCTCATATAGGTACAACGAATATTATTGGAATTGGACATGCAAAACATTCAAGATAACCTTGCTAAACATTTAAGTGAAGGACAGAAAAGAAAGCTGACTTTTGGGATTGCCATTTTAGGAGATCCTCAAGTAAGTGAGATTATGCATGGGGAAGGAAGCAGGTCGAATGTCTGCAAAATGTCAAGTTCTTTTACCACTAAAAGTGGTAGAGCTTTCATTGTAATGCATCAAGAGAGAACCTGCTATGTTTAACTATAAATAGAAGTATATTGGAGAAAAATGGCTGGATGGTTATTATTTTATGGTATTTATTGTTTTTCATGCTGTCTTCTGGATACAGTTAATGTGAAAGAGAGACATATTTTATATATCTTCATTCTCTGTAGATTTTGCTCTTAGATGAACCAACTACTGGATTGGATCCCTTTTCCAGAGATCAAGTGTGGAGCCTCATGAGAGAGCGTAGAGCAGATCATGTGATCCTTTTCAGTACCCAGTCCATGGATGAGGCTGACATCCTGGCTGGTAATTGTTGGTTTTATCTCAGTATTACCATGATGCAATTGGGGAATTTAGAAGTGAGGTCTATTCCCAGGGTAAAAGCCTTGCTCTCATTACGGTTATGTTCCTACATTCTATAGCAGTCAGGAGGACGACAGAAGTCTAGTGCCACTGTGGAATTCCTTTCTGGTTGTACATTTGCTAGGTAGTGACAACTAATGAAAAATTCTGATTACCTTTTTTTAAAATCAGCTATCAATTAATTTAAACATTCAAATCTTATATATATTTAATTGAAAAATAGACACCCATTCTTTAGCATCAGAGTATACAGTATACCATGTAATTTATGTGTTTTTTTTTTCAGAAAGTATTGGAAGGTGCAGATAGACTGGTGTTCATGAGCTTTATTTTAAATTTAATTTATTTGTATAAATTTAATGAGTACAAGTACAGTTTTGTTACATGGATATATTATGTACTGGTGAAGTCTAGGCTTCTGGTGTATTCATCACCAAATAATGTACATTGTACCCATTAAATAATTTCTCATTCCCCATCCCCCTCTGACTCTCCCACCCTTCTGAGTCTTCAGTGTCTATTACTCCACACTGTATGTCCATGTGTACCCATTATTTTGCTCCCATTTATAAATGAGAACATGCAGTATTTGACTTTCTCTTTCTGTGTTGTTTCACTTATGATAATAGACTCCAGTTCCATCCATGTTGCTGCAAAAGACATGGTTCCATTCTCTTTTATGGCTGAATAATATCATGAGTTCATTTTAAATGCATCAATTTTAATGTGTCGAATGTTAAAATGCACACTAGATCTAGTTATACCCCGTTGAATACTTCTCCTTCGCACTTCCGAGCCTTGGCTCCTCATCTTTCTTTACTAGAGAAGGAAGAAATGATCCCCAATATCTTTTCTCACTTGATTTCTTTCATTCAGATAGAAAAGTGATCATGTCCAATGGGAGACTGAAGTGTGCAGGTTCTTCTATCTTTTTGAAAAGAAGGTGGAGTCTTGGATATCACCTAAGGTAAAGGCTTTGGGAATAGATTGGATTTATGTGTTTTCAATACTGGTATATGAAAAAGGTGGACAATTATGAAACAGAACTGGCCTCATGCTTCATCTCTACCATACTGGATTGATCAGTGGTTCCTGAATACTTTTCCTACTTTCCTTCTTCCTGTGTCTTTACAATGTTAATCGTTGGCAACATTTCAACATGATAAACCAAGCCTGACTTTTCACAGCAGGACTATTTCATGTGCCACTTTTCCAGGTAGCTGTTCTGTGCAGCCTAAACCTCTACCTTCTTCCTACCCACATGTTCCTCAGCCGATCCATAGAATTCTGGAATATGTTTTCATTCTTTCATAGGGCAAAAAGGCAAATAATTTCAGAAGCCAGTATCAACGAGGAGAGAATTTAGGGGCAGAGAGTAATGATAACTGTGGCTAACAAAAAAGTGTATATATTAGTCTGTTCTCATGCTGCTAATGACATACCCGAGACTGGGTAATATATAAAGGAAAGAGGTTTAATTGACTCACAGTTCAGCGTGGCTGAGTAGGCCTCAGGAAACTTACAATCATGGCAGAAGGAAAAGCAAACACGCCCTTCTTCACATGGCGGCAGAGTGAAGGCAGGGAAAAGCCCCTTATAAAACCATCATATCTCGTGAGAACTCACTATCATGAGAACAGCATGAGGGTAACTGCCCCTATGATTCAGTTACCTCCCACTGGGTCCCTCCTATGACATGTGGGAATTATGGGAACTACAATTCAAGATGACATTTGGGTGGGGACACAGCCAAACCATATTGTTGTATATCCAGGCTAAAATAATTGTTTAAAATAATCCTATGGCCAAACAAAGCATACATGTGGGCCAGATTTTCTCTACTAGCTAATGATGTGGTCTGGTATAATAATTATTTTTCCCTAAGAAGTCTCTTCTTCCTAACATTCTCACCTTCCTACATTTATCTATAACTATACATATAAAACTCTATATAGTTCCATTTACATTATATATCTGTTTGTATATTTTGTAATTGTTCTGAGCTGATATATTTTCTATATATAGATTATAAAATTTTCAAACTGATAGATTACTATCATGTTAGTATTTACTCATCTTTTTGTTCCATAAAGCCAAGTAAAGTTGTGCTCAACAGCTAGGTGTTCAATTAAAGCTCTTCTTTTGTGGTAGTGGTGGAGAAAATGCAAATGACTTATCTTTTCTTTTAAATATTAGTTTACATAGGAATGAAATATGTAATCCAGAACAAATAACATCCTTCATTACTCATCACATCCCCGATGCTAAATTAAAAACAGAAAACAAAGAAAAGCTTGTATATACTTTGCCATTGGAAAGGACAAATACATTTCCAGGTAACTCAACTATGATTACAATGAAATGAAATTTGGGAAAAAATGTTCACATTATTATTAAAATAATTTTGTTTGTCCAATGAATTTAGACTTTTTCTTAGTTTTGGCCACCTGAGAAGCAGAACTCAAGAGGAAGGATTGAGTCCCACTGATTTATTGGGTAGTTGCTTCGTGGAAGCACTAGCAGATAATGGGGACAGGAGAGAGGGAAGGGAAGGCAGCCAGGGAAGTCTGAATTCTGGAGCAGATTACTGTGGTAAGCAATTGAGGTGCAATGCCCCGGGGAGGGAAATAAATGAAGTAAGTGGGCTCAGCATTTTGTCACCAGAGGGATGAGTAAGCTGGGGTTCTTACCCACTGTTCCCTATCCATTGTTGATTAAGGGATGCCTGCGAGAGCATTAACTTTCTCATAGTTCTGGCTTACTCTGAACATGAGCTTAGAGTACTTCCAAGTACAGAAAAAGGACCTCAGGTAGGTGTTTTTAATAAGCAGATTTACCATGTACAGGTGAATGCAGAAGAGATGTTGGTGGGGCATAAAGGTTTCTGCTACAGGTATCTCTTTGTAAGGTAGCCCCCCATTATTCACAAGGAATAGATAGTTCCAAGATCGCCAGTTCATGTCTGAAACCATGGATAGAATCAAACCTAATTGCCATCGATCAGAAAACATTTCTGTTCATGTCTTCCACCTACACACCGAATGCCTTTTCCATCGTAACTAAGCACTTAACACGCATTGTGGCTGTAACTTTTGCAGTTTGAGGTGCAACAGCAAAAGTAGCATAAATTTCTTTTGCCTTCTTCACAATTTCACAGACAGAAGATTCATTCTTACGTTAGATCTTAGCATCAGCATAAGATTTATTTTTTTCCTTGTTGAGAACTTCACCTTTTCACTTACAGGAAGCATTTTATGGCTTTTCTTTGGTATATCCAAATTGCCAGCACTTTGGGTATATCCAACTCTGGCACTTTGGGACCCTTATTAGGTAAAATAGGGGTGCCTTGAACTGCAATACCGTGACAGTTGCGCTGATATCCCAGAGGGCTACTAAGTGACAGGCGGGTATAGCACGGTTCTGCTGGACAGGGGATGATTCACATCCTGAGCCTGAGCAAGATGTAGTGTGATGGTGAAGGATTTCATCACACTACTTACAAGGGCACACAACTGAAAACTTATGAACTATTTCTGAAATTTTCCATTTTATGTTTTTAGACAGCAGTTGACAGTAGATAATTGAAACCGTGGAAAATGAAACTGTAGATAAGGCAGGATTACTCTATTTTAATTGTGCATGTATTATTTTGCAGAGAAAAACAACTTATGTAGTCTATAAAAGTGTTCAACCCTCGGTTCCCTGCCAATTGGGTAGCAGCACCCGTTCAGATTTTGTTTGATAAGCAATCCTAAAGATTACTAGCTCTTTGTGAAATGTTTTCTACGTGTTAGGCACTGTTCTAATGGTTTCATGTATATTAACTCCTTTAGGTCTCACAACTGTTCTTTCTATGAGATGGGTGCTATAACTTCCCCTATCTTACAAATGAGGAAATGTATTTCAGTATCTTTTGATTTAAACAGCTTCCCTTTGGTTTAAACATTTAGTTTGTTAAAGGTATAACAAAGACCCTATAGACCTACCTTAAATAAGCTCTTTTGCATAATTCGGTTTCATTAGGCAAATACTCAGGAATTCCCAGATTTTAGCTTCACTCCCCGATGTGGCAGCTCTCTGTGTCCTTGCAGTAGCATAGAAGTTGGTGTTCTTCTCAGATCAGTGGACTATGCCATGTTATTTTGTTCTTGGACTAAGGCCCTGTGAGGTGCAACTGGTCCACTTTCATTTTTGGTCAGAGAAGGAGAATAAGGAATTATATGGTGGTATCACCACTGGAATATGTTACTTTGCTAGAGTCTCTGGTGTTGACCTCCTGGTCCATGGCAGCCTCTTTACACAGACCCAAGGCCTCTGCTGTCTAATGGCATGCTTATGTCCGTTTCTGAACATGGGACTCCCAGGTCCCTTGCTGCCATGTGCAGGTCACAGGGAAACACAGTGTTTGCTATAGTCTCATCCACCTCGTTCCTCTCAATAATGTCATTGGCCCATCCTCCCACCCAAAGTAGAAAGGAGCATATAAGAGTCTTCTAGAATCCTGCAGTCTCATGCAAGTATCTCCATAGAAGAGTTACCCAATAAATGTGTACTGGGAAACTATTATATAAAAGGCACTTCTCCAGGAACTAGAAATACCACATTAAATAAGAGATACGTGTCTCTACTCTCATGGAGCCTACATCTAACTAGATAGGGAAAAGTAGACACACAAAATACACAAAATTTTTCAACAATTGTACACTAAAATAATAAACAAGGCCAGTGAGTTAGAGTGATGACTGATGTCTGGCTGAGGTTTATATAGAGTGGTCACTGAAGGCCACAAGAAGAAAATGGTCAAGGGCACTCCAAGTCGAGGGGAAAGGAGGATGGCTGGAGGGCAATGAGTGAGGGAGCAGAATGGCAAATGGAGGTGGGTAAGGCTGTGTGGATAGATGGAGACAGGCTCTTCTGGAGCTTCAGAGGTTGTGTTATTGACTTTGATTTTTATTTTAAATGCATTGAGAAACCACTGAAAGACTTACACAGAAAGAAGACCCACAATATAGGTAGAGATATACATGGGTTTGTAGTGTGGAGGTGAGAAGATAATGGTCTTTCTGATTGTTCAGATTTCTGCAGATAAATCTGCAGAAAGCTCATAAACTGAGAATGGAAAATGAAGTGAGACAGTTTGAGGATGGAGGAAGAGGTCTTTCTTAGTCATTTCAGAGAAGGAGAGCATTCTCATGAAATTTTGCTTTTGACTACTGTGATACTCCAAAGACATAATTTTCTTAACAATATTGTGTATCATCTTTTAAATAAGTATTAATTTACTTGGTTTAGTTCTCGATGTGGTTTTCCAAAGTATCTATTCATATTTTTTTGCCTTAGATCTTTTCAGTGATCTGGATAAGTGTTCTGACCAGGGAGTGACAGGTTATGACATTTCCATGTCAACTCTAAATGAAGTCTTTATGAAACTGGAAGGACAGTCAACTATCAAACAAGGTAAAGCCATTTGTATAATTCACAGAAAACCAATTCCCAAATGATCATGTGTCATTTGGTATTTATAATTTCTTACGGGTGATTCACACTAAGAAATGTGATTTCATTCCAAATTTGGCTCTGCTGTTTGAGATGGGCTGTCACTATTTCTTAGCATCATTACTAAGACTGATCACAGATCCCTTCATGGCATCTACCAAGTTTCCTTTTGGAAACTATTTCCTATCCTCAGATGTTCCCTGCTTCTTAGATACCTTCAGGCTGTGAAAGGCTCTTAATTAGGGGAATGAGGTCTCAACAGATTTTTTTAAAAATAAAAATTGCTCTTAGCTTGTTAATATACAAAATTCTACTAAAGTCTTAGTGGGGAGAATTCTCAGTATCCACTCTTGTATATTTTAATGGTGATAATAATCATTGTCATTATGGAGCTCCTCTTATGCCATACACTTAGATTAATGTATGGATATACATTGATATATATGCCTTCAACATTATCTTTCCTATAATAACCTTTCCAAGAAGTGTCATTGGCACTGGTTTACAAATGAGAAAATCAGACCTATGAGCAATTAAGTGATTTTCCCCAATCACAGATGTAAGATTCATGTACAGATCTGGTAGTTCAGAGCTGATGATCTTTCCCCTATACTACTAAATGATTGATACCTTAGTCGTAGATATTTAGGTGGTAATGATTGGCTATTTTATGCAGAAGATTTCTTAAAAATCCCTCAGAGTAATCATACTCTTGGGAATTTCTTTGCTTTTCAAAGATTGGGCACAACGAAATCACCATTTTTGTGAATTATTCTTTTGGTATGAATTCAGCATGTTTTCTCACTGAGTATAGAATATGGACATCATAATATGTTTCTTATATTGTTTGCACTGTAATCACAAGCAATCTAAAACTTTGTTTTATTTAAAATTTTAAGATTTATCACCATTGGCAATTAAAAAGCTTAACTATAGAAAGAAAATGTAGATGGCAGTGGTGAAGTATAAACTTCATAAATATTGAAAAATGTTGTCTAAATAATTCCTTTGAATGGGTTATAAAAATAAAAACAAATGTAAAACTTTTTTTTTTTCTTTTTTTTTTTGAGATGGAGTCTTGTCTTTCTCCTAGGCTGGAGTGCAGTGGCGCAATCTCGGCTCACAGCAACCTCCACCTCCCAGGTTCAAGCGATTCTCCTACCTCAGCCTCCTGAGGAGCTGGGATTACAGGCGCCTGCCACCACGCCCAGCTAAGTTTTGTATTTTTAGTAGAGACAGGGTTTAGCCATGTTGGCCAGGTTGGTCTTGAAATCCTGACCTCAGGTGATCCGCCCACCTCGGCCTCCCAGAGTGCTGGGATTACAGGCATAAGCCACCATGCCTGGCCATGTAATACTATTTTTAATATTACTAAGGAAAATCTGTGATGCCTCCAGGATGGCATTAATATTATAACATGTGTGTTTGTGTGTGTGTGTGTATAGATTTCGAACAAGTGGAGATGATAAGAGACTCAGAAAGCCTCAATGAAATGGAGCTGCCTCACTCTTCCTTCTCTGAAATGGAGACAGCTGTGAGTGACATGGGCCTCTGGAGAATGCAAGTCTTTGCCATGGCACGGCTCCGTTTCTTAAAGTTAAAACGTCAAACGAAAGTGTTGTTGACCCTGTGAGTAGCAGAGTACTGTGGTTTTGTTAGATCATGAGTTTCAAAAGAGGTTCAAACCAGAAGATAATTTAAAACTAGAACACAGTATCTGACATTCCTGCCACGGGGTGGATAAATTCAGCATTTAATTTTTCTGACAGTGGGAATACCTGTATGTTCACACTCGATTAGGCTTATACGTGCAGGTGTGTTTTGTTTTCATGGTTTGATAACCTGGTGTTTATATAGTAATGCCTTCTGGTACTGTGTAGCATGCTAGGGTATTATCTTCAGAATTTTAGCACCTAGAATCATGATTGGCATAAGGCAGGCTTGGCACTCAACAAATACTTGTGGAATGTCTTACTAAATAAATAAAATTCCTAGAGATTCATATGCTAATTTTTCTTTATTGTTTAGATTATTGGTATTTGGAATCGCAATGTTCCCTTTGATTGTCGAAAATATAATGTATGCTATGTTAAATGAAAAGAACGATTGGGAATTTAAAACCGAATTGTATTTTCTCTCTCCTGGACAACTTCCTCAGGAACCCCGTACCAGCCTGTTGATCATCAATAACACAGGTGAAAAGAAAAATAAAATTTAAATCCAGAAATAAGTTATTTTTATTGTTGAATAGCACAGGAGCAGGGGAAAGTAAGTTATAAGAGAAGAAAATGGATATTTAAACTTCATTTAGAGAAAACACCTTATGAGGAACAGTGCATATTTACTCTGATTTTGAAGATGACAGGGATGAGGACAAGACAAAAAGAACTTGGGTCACTGTATAACCTGGGAGAGTAAAGACGTCTATCTACCTAACTACCCTAAGCTATTACGTGACAAATAAACTTCTATATTGGCTCACCCATTCTATTTTGAGATCCCTTAGTTACACAGCAGCCTAACCTATACCATGAAGACAATACACACTGGTTACCATGTGAAGATGGCCTATCTATTCCCCATACCCCTTCATTAAGTACAAGATACAGGAAGACGCCTTATTTTGTTATCCCAAACAATGGGTAGTTGGTTTTGTTTTTGTTTTGTTTTGAGACAGAGTCTTGCTCTGTCGCCCAGGCTGGAGCGCAGTGGTGCAATCTCGGTTCAATGCAACCTCCACCTCCCAGGTTCAAGCAATTCTCCTGCCTCAGCCTCCAAGTAGCTGAGATAACAGGTGCGTGCCATCACGTCTAAGTTTTTTTTTTGTATTTTTAGTACAGATGGGGTTTTGCCATTTTGGCCAGGCTGGTCTTGAACTCCTGGCCTCAAGTGATCTGCCCTCCTTGGCCTCCCAAAGTGCTGGGATTATAGGTTTGAGCCACTGCGCCCAGTCGGTAATTGTTTCTTTGTTTTTTTTCTAATTGCTTAATTAACTTTGAATAAGGAACTTTTATGTTAGTACCTCAGATGTTTAAAAAAAAATTACAGTAAGAGTCTTCCCTTGCCGAGTTCCTCACTCATTTGATTTTCCTATGGATTTGCGATTCAGGCCTATGGTGACCTCTTTAAACAAAGATGGTCTTTTCCTTTCTGTTTCTCATTCTTCTTCTTGTTTTCCATTTGGGTTTTGGAAAGTAAATGTTATTCACCTCACTACCCTAAATGCTAATTGTACATTTAATTTCTGAGATCTAGAAAGGTTTCTTTACCTATGAGCTCATAAGATAAGTAAATCAGGTCTCTCTTTTCCTCTTTGGTCACTCTTGAGGACAGTAGGCTTGTTTTAATTAATTTATTTTTTTGTCTCTGTACTTAGGTATTTTATGGTTTACGTTTGAAGCTTCTATGCCATTTTGTTCCTCTTTTCTCAAAATCTGCCAATTATTGGTAACATGTTAATCTTTTAATGTGAGAATCCCCGTCTGCCTAGGTGAATGTGGGTTGACATATGGCATTGTACCTCAAGTGACTGTGGAGGTGGAGTGGGGTGTGTGGCTGCTCAAGGTGCATGGAAAGCTTATTTTCTATGTGCATGTCCCTGTATCACTTGGTAGAGGGATCCTAATTCATCTAAGGTTTGGCCTTATTTTTCCAATCCCAGAGCCCACTGTAAACTCCCATTTCAAAGGCAAAAAAAAAAAAAAAAAGTCCTTCTTTTCCTCTTATTCCTTCCATCTTGCCTGAATTATTGTCATTGTCTGCAGTTACTTCAGGTTTGCCCAGCTGTGCTCCTCAGATAATGTCTCTTAGTAAGTAAATATGGGACTCTTACCCTGGGGACAACTGCGGCTACTGTGTGTTCTGTGCGGAACGTGGGGAGGGGCCTGAGAGGTCATCTTTTTCCAGGTATAGTTCACGACCCTGACTATAGCTTCAGAGCCTACCTTACCCCCTTGCATTCATCCACTCTGAGCTCAGGTATCCTGGAAATTGGTTTTACCTTCAGTTTGCTCCGGTGTGCTCTAGGCTATGGATTTTTCTCAGCTCGTATTTCTCAGTCAGATGTTCTCATCTACTTTCTTCTTTAGGGTCATATCCAAAACCTTGATCTGATGATGACATCCTTTTTCATTTCCTAAGAAAGATTATATTTATACAATATACATGTATGGAATATGTACATAAATGTTTAGAATAAAGTAAAACATATGTATGTGTTATACAGACACATATATATTTACTTGTCCATTATTTGGAAGAACAAGGGAGAGAGAAGAATGTTATCATTGCCTGTTTGAGGCTGGATAATCTGAAGTACTCCTCATAAAATTATTGTATCTCCACAGATTATTCAATTCAAATGTTGTTGTTGTTGTTTACCAAAAGTCATACAATAGAATTAGCTTATTTTTATGATTACATGTTAATTTGCATTAACCAGATTTATAAAGCTAATTCATTGTGGTTTAAGATTTGCTAAATAGAAGATGGTACAGTGTGGGTCAATATTATTATTGTGATACCCAAAGAAAGACATTTATACATAGTATTCCATAAATATTAACTTTATTTATGTATATGACTTATTTTTAAAGTTTGATATGTATTTTCTTACTTTTCTGTGGCCTTCTCTTATTAACTTCATATTAGAATCAAATATTGAAGATTTTATAAAATCACTGAAACATCAAAATATACTTTTGGAAGTAGATGACTTTGAAAACAGAAATGGTACTGATGGCCTCTCATACAATGGAGCTATCATAGTTTCTGGCAAACAAAAGGTATGTTTGCCTTTTTGTTTTTTTTGAAAAAAAAAAAAAAAAACAAAAAGTACTACATTTTAGCTGTTTTAAAACTGCAGAAATTAAAGCTAGTATACAGCAACTTGACTCAGAAAAACATTCTGGGTTGTTATTTAATAAACTGTGAAGTTTACCCAAGTTTTTGTAAAACATTTTCTATCTTAGCTTTGTTTTGAATTAGATAATTTTTACATTTGAAAGGATCTAAATTTAATTGTATTGTTTAAACTCAATAAAAATATTATAGCTTATAATTATCAACCAATATAATTATGGATTTAAGGAATTTCATTCAGTAGCTAACTACCTGAATAAAGTTTGTGTTTATATATTGAGAAAATACATTAAATACTATAGTATCTACATGAAATACCTGAGAAAAAAGTATTCTCAGTCTGCTACCTTAGCATATGCCAATTTGGTTAAAAGAGTCAAGCCATAGAGATTCATCAGAGAACAAGACTATTGAAAATACTGTTTTTGAGGCAGAGTCTTGTTCTATTACCCAGGCTGGAGTGCAGTGGCATGATCTCAGCTCACTACACCTCTGCCTCCCATGTTCCAGTGACTCTCCTGCCTCAGCCTCCAGAGTAGCTGGAATTACAAGCAGGCACCACCATGCCCAGCTAATTTTTGAATATTTGGTAGAGAGTGGGTTTCATCATGTTGGCCAGGCTGGTCTGGAACTCCTGACCTTTGGTGATCCTCCCGCCTTGGCCTCCCAAAATGCTGGGATTACAGGCATAAGCCACCGTCCTCGGTTTAAAAATACATCTTAATCTTAAGAACTCTTCAGTCTTATTTGCATTCTAATAAAAGCAAGGGGCCTAATTAAGTGAAGCTACCTCTTTATTTCTTGCTACAAAGTAAATTTTTAAAAAAGAAAAGCCTTTGAAGATGTATTACTGAATTCAGTTCTATGTAAACTAAATATGCTATAAAAAATGTAATCCCTTTGTGCCAGTTTTGGGAAATTACTTTGTCAGCTACTATGTTACGTACCTCACATATTTACTGCATGAACTAGTGGTAAGATTTAAACAATAAACCTTCTAATAGATTCATGAACATTTTCCTAAACATGAAGTACATAAATATAAAGATTGCTTTAGGAAGTGGGGAAATGCTTCTTTGGCAGGGTAAGCATGAATGTTTGATGAACTCCATGCTTATCTCCTATCCAGAAGGCCAGCATTCCTTTGCTGCTGCTGCTGCTTTTTTTTTTTTTTTTTTTTTTTTTTTTTTTTTTTTTTGAGACAGAGTCTCACTCTGTCACCCAGGCTGGAGTGCAGTGGTGTGATCTCGGCTCACTACAACCTCTGCCTTCTGAGTTTAAGTGATTCTTCTGCCTCAGCCTTCCAAGTAGCTGGGATTACAGATGTATGCCACCACACTTGGCTAACTTTTGTATTTTTTAATAAAGATGGGGTTTTGCTATGTTGGCCAGGCTAGTCTCAAACTCCTGACCTCAAGTGATCTGCCCGCCTTGGCCTCCCAAAGTGCTAGGGTTACAGGTGTGAGCCACCGTGCCCAATCTTCCTTTGCTTCTTCATCATAAACTGACAGCGTCTCCTTGTCAGGGAGACTTTTAAACTCTACTAACTGAAGTTTCCCCATCAGCAAAATGGAGACAAAATTATCTAAAATTAGTAATACAAATAAAAATTCATATTGATTGTATGCTGACTCTGTGCTAGAGCTTAATGTACATGAATAGAGTGTCATTTAAGCCCTATAACAACCCATTTAGTATCTCCTTTTCATAGATGAGGAAGGTAAAGCTCAAAAAGTTTAGTTCTCTTGAAGATGGACATACAACAAGCACTTGTCACTGTTAGGATCTTTTATACATAAACCTTGCCTTTGTTCTTTAAGAATTTAGCATTAACATTATTTATTTGTTTCTGTTTTAAGGATTATAGATTTTCAGTTGTGTGTAATACCAAGAGATTGCACTGTTTTCCGATTCTTATGAATATTATCAGCAATGGGCTACTTCGAATGTTTAATCACACACAACATATTCGAATTGAGTCAAGCCCATTTCCTCTTGTAAGTATTGGATTTACTGAGTCTAAACAATTAAGAATTGGACAAATAGCCTATGTTTTCTCTCTTTAGCTTTTAAATATCCATAAGTGATTGTTAAGCCTGAAAATTATTATTTTGTCCTAATATTTTAAATGGGTTATAGCAAACAAAACAGGATTTTTTTTCTTGCCAGGTTATCAGATAATTATCGTGAGGGAATACTTTTCAATATTTTGTCAGTCTTCTAGGCAGTGTGTTGAAAAGTTGTACATACTTGATTGTGGAAGTGTATGAGAGAGCGAAACAGAAAAAAGCAAACACTGACTTGGAAATCAGGAGCACTTGTAACCCTGGTTACATATAAATCTATTATAATTAGTTAGTGGACCCTCCATTGACTAAATGTGTAGTAGACAGACTAATATGAAGGAGAATCTGCCAGTTCTGAGGCTATCTGTTGATTTATTTCTTCACCTGCTCATAGTTGCTGTATGTTGTGAGGGAGCCTAAAACACACAGGCTGCATTGGATTCTGTGTCAGTTGGCTATAGTCTGGCTTCAGACAGTTTGGACACCAGAAAGCAGTGGTGGGAGACAGAAGAGCAGAGGACCCCCTGCGTTGGGCTCCAGTCACATCACCTCCTTCTGCTGTTCCTGAAGCCCAGAAGCAACAATGGCTTGCTTCTCACTTCACCATCCTTGTGGGATGCTCATCACCCACCTAACCATGTCATAAGGAATTGCACTCTAAGTACTTAACGTAGTCATGGTTTTCTGGTTAGACCCTACCTGATACCAGCAGGGGTCTCTCAAAGCTGACTCCAACTGTTTCACACCAGAAGTCTGAAACATCAAGAAGCAGGATTAGAAACGAAGCCATCCAAAGGGAAGTCCATTTTGTGACAAAAGTGTGAAGTTCAGTTTTGGCTTCACTGAATCAGTGGTGCTGGGAGTATATGCAAGCGCAGGTTTTCTGCAAGCCATGGGGACAATGGGGATGAAATATACAGTACTTGAGATGTTCGTGACAGACATATACCTCCATGAGTTGAGTATGACCGACTAATCATGTAAACAGGTCTGCTGCACAGGGTGACTCGAGGGAAGGGGTGTCTGAAGGGAATTCTCCAGAAAGTGGAACCAGAGGGGTAGCAGAAAGAGACAGTGATTACCCTTCCTCTTTGGAAGGATAGCAGCATGAGCCTGTCTCACTGCAGAATTATTTTGAGACAGGCTCATGCTGCTATCCTTCCAAAGAATACATCCACCCAGCTACTGAGGTTTCCATCTCTGGGTTTGCTCAGAAAGACAGGCTGCTCAGGCCTGAATTATATGTTCATCAAAGGTCCTAACTTCAGAATTATTATTTTCTTGTTGTGGTAATAATGCATGAGATAAAATTGACCATTTTAGCTGTTTTCAAGTGTACAGTTGAGTAGTATTAAGTATATTCACATTATTGTGAAATGCATCTCCAGAACTTTTCCATCTTGCGGAATTGAAACTCGATGCCAATTAAACATTTCCCCCTTCCCCATCCCCTGGAAACCACCATCTTACTTTGTTTCTATGAATATTACTAGTTTAGATACCTTACATAAGTGGAATATTTGTCTTTTTGTAACTGGTTTATTTCACTTAGCATGTTTTCCAGGTTTGTCTATGTTGCAGCATGTGACAGGATTTCCTTCTTTTTTTTTTTTTTTTTTTTTTTTGAGATGGAGTTTTGCTCGTTGCCTAGGCTGGAGTGCAATGGGGCGATCTCTGCTCACTGCAACCTCTGCCTCCCGGATTCAAGCGATTCTCCTGCCTCAGCCTCCCAAGTAGCTGGGATTACAGGCATTTACCACCACACGTGGCTGATTTTGTATTTTTAGTAGAGACGGGGTTTCACCATGTTGGTCAGGGTGGTTCAGACTCCTGACCTCAAGTGATCCTTTTTAAGGTTGAATAGTATCCATTGTTTGTATATACATATACATTTTGTTAATCCATTAATTTGGACTTTTGGATTGCTTCCACTTGTGAGTATTGTTGGTATGAATATGAATGTGCAGGTGTCTCTTCGAGAGCTTGCTTTCAATTCTTTTGGAAATATCCCCAGAAGTAGGTCCTAAACGACTTTTGACTTCTGTTTGCTCTTTGAGTTGAAGATCGGAGTCCTTTTCCCTCCCACCTCTGTGCATAGATGGTGATGAGCTACACCTTTACTTTGATTTTTCAACATTTCAAAAAGTGCATTTTTGTGGCTATAATTATTTGTTTCATTTAACAAATATTCACTAGTTTAAGCTACCCTTTATATTTTCAGAGCCACACAGGACTCTGGACTGGGCTGCCGGATGGTTCCTTTTTCTTATTTTTGGTTCTATGTAGCATTTCTCCTTATATCACCATGAGCAGCATCAGCGATTACAAGGTAAGAAAAAGCAGGGAAAAGAAGAAATTTCAGGAATTTCAATATCTGTATTTTGGATGCTATGTGTTCAAAATGTTTTCTTCTGAGAAAAATGTTTCAATGTATGTTTAATTTAGACATTGTAGCTAAACCTTATTCTTAGCAAGTCAGATAATTTACTTCTAAAAACTCAAAATGCTTTTTATTCCAAAGTCACCTGAAAAGTACAGTGATTTTTCAGAGACTCCAATTAGTCTAAACCTTCAAAGGGAAATATTATAAATCTTTTGACCACATTATTTCCCAGCCACAAGAAGGAAATCATTGATGTTGAAATCAAAGGCCAAATTTAAGACTTGAATTCCTTTTCCACTCTGGAAATTGCAATTTTATGTTATGTTTGTATTCAGTTATGCCCATTATTCAGACAAAACAGTTAAATCTATCAATGTTCACCATCCTGAGCCAGAAACTCTCCAAGATGTTTAGGTAAAGGTAAGTATATTATGTCCTCCAGGTCACAAAATAATACTTTTTTTTTTTTTTTTTTTGAGACGGAGCCTCACTCTGTTGCCCAGGCTGGAGTGCAATGGTGCAAGCTCAGTTCACTGCAACCTCCGCCTCCCGGGTTCAAGCAGTTCTCCTGCCTCAGCCTCCTGAGTAGATGGGATTACAGGCTTGTGCCACCATGCCCAACTAATTTTTGTATTTTTAGTCAAAATGGGCTTTCACCATGTTAGCCAGGATGGCCTCAATCGCCTGACCTTGTGATCCGCCTGCCTTGGCCTCCCAAAGTGCTGGGATTACAGGCGTGAGCCACCATGCTGGCCAATACTTCTTTTTTATAGAGTTTAATGCCTTGAACATTATGAGGTCCCTTTTCATTATTCATGAGCTAAAGTAGTGTTATGAGTCAGGCCTATCACAGTATATATTTTTTTTTTAATAGACACCTTGTAAACCATGGAACTGGCTCTATAAGCCTCAGGTTACTAAGCAGTATATGCATAATTTTTTTTAATATTAGAAGATTATATTTATCTTAAAAATTCTTCCAATGTGTTTGTGTTTATTTTAGATTTGCATTTTGATTGAATCTATATACATTTCTTTCTTTCTTTTTTTTTCTTAAATCAGAAAAATGCTAAGTCCCAGCTATGGATTTCAGGCCTCTACACTTCTGCTTACTGGTGTGGGCAGGCACTAGTGGACGTCAGCTTCTTCATTTTAATTCTCCTTTTAATGTATTTAATTTTCTACATAGAAAACATGCAGTACCTTCTTATTACAAGCCAAATTGTGTTTGCTTTGGTAAGTAACACAGTACATAAACCAAATTTCATAAAGTAATTAATAATACGTTTTAACATTGTTATTTTAAGTAGTTAAGATGTTTTAATTCATATTTTGTAATAAACCAAAACACAAAACATGCAAAGTGCATGTATGATAAAATGCTAATAGTTTCGGATACCAAAGATGTTTTATACTTTTGCCAGGTTACTTGTTTTTTAAAATTTGTAATCTAATTTTTCCCTCAGTAATATTTGGTTTTTGACTATGTTATTATTTCTTTTATCCTCAGGTTATAGTTACTCCTGGTTATGCAGCTTCTCTTGTCTTCTTGATGTATATGATATCATTTATTTTTCGCAAAAGGAGAAAAAACAGTGGCCTTTGGTCATTTTACTTCTTTTTTGTAAGTATATAATACATACATACAAATAGAGAAATAGAGTTATTTTTTAAACTTCCAATGTAATCTTAAATACAGATGTCTGCCTTAAGCAGTAGGCAAAATTAACAATACTTTAAAATTACACCATAGAAAAGAGAGGGAAGTGTAACACTGTTACTGAATCAATAATATTTCTAAAGAAATCAGGTACTACCCATTGAACAGAATTTATGGAGAATCTTACAGAAGACCTGACGTCTAAAACATCCTGTTGAGTTTATGTCTCCAGAATATAGGGCTTCCTGCCAACACTAGAAAATTGGCTTCCTAACAGCTGACAGTACAACCCATCTCTACAGTCTTCAAGAAGGTCTCTCTTAACCTTAGCTGCTAATAGTTTCAGATACCAAAGATGTTTTATACTTATGCCAGGTTACTTGTTAGTATAAAAGTAAAGAGCTTGTTCAAAATCATGGAAAACTTTGCTGGAAATGTTTGCTGAAACTCTAGAGACACCAGAGTGCCCTGAGTCCTACACTTCAGGCCTCCATTAACTGATATCCTCAACTGGTGATTGAATGTCTGTCTGGAAAACAGCTCTCAACTCTTAGAATGGGAATCTTGAACCCATGAGAAGAACCCAACCAAAGATCATCTATAAGAAATATTAGGTTGGTGCAAGAGCCATTGCATTTTTTTGCTATTTAAAGTAATGTCAAAACCGCAATTACTTTTGCAGCAACCTATACGACCCACTGACTTCTACAAGAAATTAGTCTGGGACTCTTTTGGCCAGCAGGTAGCTGTTGTTCCTTCTCAGTGGACAGCACTTGGGTTTGACTTCTCTGGGTTATATTTCTTTGTATTCAGCAACAGCGTCTATAACTATATCTCTTACCACCATCAGCACAATCCAGTGGAAGCACAGAAGCTACAGAAAGAATATTAGGGTTACCTTACTCAGAAAAACTGGCTTTGAGGTAGCCATAAGGATCTGGTGCACAAAAGGTCTTTCCATTTATCTTTTCCATGGAGACTATTTTTTTGTTCAGTCAACAGACTTACTGCCATTGTCCAGTGTAATCCCAGGTGCTAGATCAGATGTCTGTAGAAGACAGTCTTACTGACATTTGGTTGGTTTCTTTTCAGTCAGCACTCTTGTATCTATCTAGCAAAGATGAACAAAGAATTCACATTCATTCTTTGTGTTTGCCAGTAGTTTTAGCTCTGAACGAAGTCTACCTTGGAGGTCATAGCCAAGAAATGTCAGAGTTATTGTCCAGCATGGTTGCACATGGGTCTGCTCCTGCCAGCCTGAGTGATGCTGCAGATGCCCTAGTGAGTGCCCCTCATAGATGCTCTTTCAGCAGCTTGTCCTTCAGTCCTAAGTAAACAGCATCCTGGAATCAAGCTTCTTTTTGTGGCTTTTGCCACTCCTTGTGTAGACCCTTATAACACAAAAATCATTCCAAACTGGAACAAATGCACATCTAGATGGACACATTTTTTGCTATGTGCCTCATGAAATAGTTGCCCCTGGTTTACTGTATACTCACAACTTATCCCAGTTTGTATAGAGCTGGAAATTTCTCAGACAAGGGAGCATTCAGCATCAGTGGTAGAAACATACCTCAGCCCTTGCCTTTTAGCTTTTAGTGGAGAAGCTGAGCAGGTTTGATTTCCTCATGGCTGCAGGCTCTGTAGTGATGCTTTGGGTTGGAAAACACTATAGACAAGATTTTCTCAGCCAAGTTCCAGGAGTTCAAATCTGTGCATCAATTCCATAGACTGTGATAGACCTTCTAGAACTTAATATGCCAGAATCTTCCAAAACAGTAAGTTTCATCTCTAGGCTTAGACAGCAGAAACCATTTTCCCATTGTGGAGTAAGGAGTGAGAGTCCAGTGAGAGGAACTTTCCTTCAAAACATGGCAGAAGACAGAATCTGCATTATCATATTGTGAATTCCCTTTGTATATATGGCAGCAAGTGAATGGATGAACAAAAGAAGAAATTTGACTTTGTTCTTTCTAAGGAAAGATGATAATGCAAAACTGCTTCTTAGGCTTGTGGACTAATGTGGTGATTAAGGTGTTCTCACTGTGATTTGAAAAAATTATCACAAATAAAAGACCACAGCAGGAAATCAAACATGACACTGAGAAACACTGTATTTTTAAAATCAAAACACATACACATATGATTACATGCCTTTTATCCTTTGTTGCCATTTATGCTTAAGTTGTTATGGATTCAAATAAGGCAAGACAATATTCCAGAGGCAAGGTACGTTTTGTAAAATACTGTTCAAAATATAGAAACAAAATTACACCACAGTGTAATAGTAAAATATGTATTTGTATATTTGTAATTTCTGATTGTTTTTCCTTTGCCCTTCTTATGCTTATCTATTTCAGTGTATTTATTTATTTCATTTTTCTATCACTGAAAGGAATCTACATATTTCTAGAATGGTGGAATGTCAGACTTGAAAGAAATTCAAAATTGTCTAGTATGATTTACCTAATTTTATAGTGTTGCAGGAAATTAAGGAACCAGAGAGACTGATCGGGATACAGGAGAGCTTTTATTTTAGGTGTATATCGGCTCAGCGGACATGTGTCCTGAAAGTCTGAGCCCCGAACAAAGAAAGAGAGCAACTTTTAAGCATTTTGGGGCGGGAAAAATGTGAAGCAGGAAGCAGGTTTGCAGAAGTGAGAACAAAGTCTGTTAGTCATTTATGCCATGACTTACATCTTAGGAAAAATATGAGTTGCAATTTAACTTTCACTTATTTATTTTGTGACCTTGCAGCTGCACAGCAAGAAAAACAGGGACTTACAGAACTTACAAAATATGTGGGAAAGAGATATGGTTAATGTTTCTTGGGACAGACAGTATTCTCTTTTAACTTTAACTTCAGCGGGGGGGGCACTACTTGAATTCTTTTCAGCCTTGGTTAATACAGCAATTCACTCTATGAGCTATTGTTATTTTTCTGTTACTATAATTTTTACTATTATCACTTATGCTATTATTCTGTTATTTTCTTAATTTCCTACTTCAATAGAGGAAAAAATTTAGTAACTTGCTCAGAAAAACACAAAAAATAGTGACAGGCTCAGGAATAACTTGAAATCTCAGACCTTATGTCATTCCTCATGTTAAAAAATATGAGACAGTAGCATGGTTGGCAATACTGATTCAAAACTTGCACTGATGAACACATCTTGATTTCAGTAGGCTAAAAAGTTTCAAAATTATACCTCTTCACAAAGACCTTGAGCAGTTTGCACTAAAATTTGTATTTGCATACAAATAACTTATAATTTATTTCTAAATATGTATTGAAAATATATATTGTGAGAATTTATCTTTCATCGTACAGCTAGTATCAGCTTAAACCATGCTAGTCCTAGGACTAAGGCAATTTGTTTACTCCTCATGGGATCATATGTCAGAAGGTATAGTATGTTGATATTCAGTGCAGTTGTCCTTTGGTGATCTGGGATCCATTTGGAAGGACAGTGTTGGCAATGTTTCTCCATCATTGAGTGAAGCTACAGTCAGCAGTTAATTTGTTTCTAGAGTCCAGTGGACTTCCATACCCCCAGGGTTGTGGTGCTTCACTGGTACCCTAGACCCCTGTCTGATTAGGCAGTATCTTTTCAGCCTATTATGCTGTGTGGTGGAGGTATAGTAGCACATCTTAGCACATGGAGTTCTGGATTATCCTCTCACACTGTCAAAGTTTAGACTCCTCTCTTGTTCCAGTGGATGAGAAGAGAGGAAAGAAACTGTAGAAATATGGAGGTCTGGTAGAATAAGAGGAGTCAGCTAAGTGAACTAAAGGACTTCAGAATGAACCCCAGATTTCTCATTTGTAAAGGGAGAGATAATAAAAGTAGCTACATTATGGAGTTGTGAGGATTAAATAATTCATGCTAGATTATTAAAACCTGGCATTTATGTAATATTCAGTGAATTTAGCAATTATGATTCTATTTTTATTATAATCAGTGCATTAATAAGATCTGGCAAAGGGTAGTGCTCAATACATACTTGACTGATCAATTGATTCTTAAAACAAAAAAAATAAACAATTATCCTTATTTCTTCCCATTTGCCAGTAAAAAAATTGTAAAATAAAATAAGTCCATCACAATAAAAATACACAGTCTCAGAAAAGTCATTTGTTTGGTATGGGGAAGAAATGGAGCAGGAAGGACAATGAGAAAGCTCCACAGTAGTCTGGTTGAGAGACAGTATGGGTTGTTTGGTTTTTTTATAATAGCCATGTAACTTTCAACATATAAAATTCATTAGCAATATTGTTACCTTAGCCATAAAAGGGTAATCCCTCTATCCTCTTATCTTGGATTAAATTTAATAATACATGTCAAGAAGTCTGGTCATTTTAGCTTTCATCTTAGTCTCCAGTCTTTATTAAGAATTTTCTATTGGGGATCATATGTATTCTTGTTAACAAAAGCTTCTTCCCTACTATCTCCAAAAGGAGAAACTATCATTGCCAAATGGATATATCTGCATATGGGAACATTATGATATACATCATGAGAACACCTGCATCTTAAATGTTTTACAAAATATCAATGGGTTGAGTATGTCTGATACAATATATTTGAATTTGCCTTGTAGGCCTCCACCATCATGTCTTCCATCACTTTAAACAATAATTTTGACCTAAGTATATGGATTACCACCATGGTATTCGTTCCTTCATATACCTTGCTTGGATTTAAAACCTTTTTGGAAGTGGTAAGAAATGTTACCAACTGTGTCATTAATTTTGAATATGTAGCTTATTAAAGTGCTTTTCCCAGATCAAGAGAGACAGAAAGTAGTGGAAGTGGGGAGTAACAGCAAATGGGCATAAGAGATTTTGGGGGGAGGATGAAAATGTTCAAAAGGGGAATTGTGATGATGCTTGCACAACTCTGTAAGCTTACTAAACATCCTTGAGTTCTACTCTTAAAATGAGTAAATTTTATCAGATGCAAAATTAAATCTCAATAAAACATTTAAACTTTTGCCCTATTCACTTTGCAAAATATAGGCATTGTCAAATGCCATTCAAATATGGGTAATGCCAGATTGGGGAAAAATTGTGCTTGGTTTGACAGGTAATTTGTTAGCCACTGAGGATAAACTCAAATGCGATTCCATTCAATCATTCAGAAATATATATCAAAGACTATTCTCTGTTAGTCACTGTGCTAGTAATTGGGGACACCTGATGAGCAAGATAGCACAGTCCTGACTTTCCCAAAGCTTAGTGGAGGAAAAGATAGACCAAACTTACTCAAGTCAATACAAGGAACTTAAATGTTACAAAGGACAAGGGCAAAGGGCCAAGGGAGGATGCACAAAGCACAGCTGGTGTGTTCTAGCAAGTCAGACAATTCTTCTGGGCATGTTATATTTAAATACATGGCTAAAGGATGAATAATAATTAGTTAATGGGACAGGAGGTTAGCATGTTCTGCAGAGGAAAGCAAAGACCTTGAAGCAGGAAAAGCCAGGAGGCATTAAAGAAAGTGAATGTGGTTCAAGTGGAGAAAAGTATAAGATGAAGTCAGGGCAAGATAGTTAAGTGGAGAACACACTTTTTGGAGCTCTGTATCACTCTGGATGAAATGGCTTTGAGGAAAGTAAAGAGGGCTTCCATAATCGGGGATGTCCTTGGAGAACTGGAAAAGCCTCCATTTGCAAAAATACATCTCCATTGGCTGAGCAATGCCTGAAGTTCTTGATTAGAAACTAATCCCTTTGCTTAAAGTATTTTCCTCCTAAGTAGACCTGCAAGGTGAAATACATTCATCTAGATCTGTCATGTATTATATAGGAGGAATGAGTAACTTTCTGAATGAACTGACTGATGCAAGAATAACATGCTGGAACTAATTATCATTATAGGAAAATAGTCACCATTGGGATAAGAAGGGGCTCTGAAAAGGCTTGTCTGGGGCACTTAAGAAAAATATTGTCAACCCCCAGAAATTTTACCAGTGCCAGCACCTCTCTCTGCTGTGCTTTCACTAGACTTTCTGCAAATGTTAAAACCAATTCTTTTAAAAAAAGAATTGGAAGAGAGGAACAGACATAGGTTACTTGCTTATTGAAAGACAGTAAGAGTTGAGTAGGAGGTTCTCTTCTCTGTGGGGAATTACTTTGTCACTAGTGCACACAAAGAAATTGAGCTTGATGAGGAAAATAGTCAATATGTGAATTTTATGTTACTTAAATGCAAATGCAAATCATAAAGCAGATGAATTATCATTAGTGTGTGTGTGTTTTGTTTTGTCTTTTCAGAGAGACCAGGAGCACTACAGAGAATTTCTACAGGCAAATTTTGAATTGAGTGCCACTGATTTTCTAGTCTGCTTCATAGTAAGAAGGCCTTTCCATCTCAGCACACATTCTTTTGGATGACTGTCATTCACTATAACAATTTGATCTTGTCCAAAGTGTGCCATTTTAAAAGTGTTTTTATATGATTTTAGATAAAGCAATTACCTTCAGACATGTTTCTAAACCTTAGAGTTACTTTTTACAGGCTTGGATTGGCTACGTGTGTCCAAAATTTAATATTAAATTAATTTTTTGTTTGCTTATCCTGTTTACTGTCCCTCCTCTAAATTTGAGAGAGCTTGTAAAAAATAGAGATGCAATATAACTTACTTTCTTTGAATAATAGATTAAAAAGGCAAGAACTGAATAATAAAAGTGAAAGGGAAAATGATTATTTTGGTGTATTTAGGCTGAAGGGAACGACTGTCTTTGAATCCTATGTGTCAGTACTTTTCTAGGTACAGGAGAAAATAAAGACAGAGGTCCTTGCCCTCATGGAGCTTATATTCTGGTGGAAGGAGATGGATAATAAACTAAATGGATAATATGTGTGGTGTCAGATGGGTGGTCAGGAAAGTCTTCGAGAAGAGCACTTCAGTAGGAAGTGGCAAGAGTGACCCCGGCTCAATCCAGGGTCAGCCAGGCCAGTGTGGTTGTGACTGAATGACCAAGCAAGAGAGTGATAAGAAAGATGGCCACAGAAGTCATGGGATAAAGTGAGAGGCCAGGAGAAAGGGTTACACAGGGTAATCTAGATTACTCTAAAGGCTTTGACTCTACTCTGAGTGATGGAGGAGGAGTCATTGGAGAGTTTTAAGCACAGTGATAAGTTCAGACTTACGTATTAAAAAAGTAGCTCAGGATACTGTGTTGAGAACAGATGTTTAGAGCAAGAGGGGCAGCGATAGCCCAAGTAGGAAGGGGTTGCAACAATCCAAGTGAGACATTATAATGACCTAGGCCTGGGTGGGAGTATCATGAGTAGGGGTGAGAAATAATTGGGTTATGGATAATTTTGAAGATAGAGCAGTTAGAATTTACTTACAAACTGAATATGGGTGGCAAGAAGAAAGGAAACAGCTTTCACTAATCTGGATTGTGAATGTATAGCTATATTTCTCCCCCAGCTTATGAGAATGATTCACAACTATTTACCCAAAGACAAAACACCACCAACTTAATTCAAATGTTTAAATAATATTTGTGAAATTATGCCTAAATATAACTGTATTTCTTTGCTCATAGCCCTACTTTCAGACTTTGCTATTCGTTTTTGTTCTAAGATGCATGGAACTAAAATATGGAAAGAAAAGAATGCGAAAAGATCCTGTTTTCAGGTTGGGGTGAAATTTAACTTTATACTTAATATCATATTTTAACATTCCTAGATTGTGTCTGCGCTATCATCTTGTTAATACAGATTTACATTTACAATGGAAGCACATATTGATTGTCATTAGGGAAGGTGGATTGCTGCCTTACTGCCAAGAGATAGAACTCCCAGGCAGAGTTCTGGCTGTAAGCAGCTAAAAGAAACCTTCACTCCACCCAAAATTTAATAAGGACCCAAATATGCCATTCTCTCATCTGAGATAATTGTGCATCCTTGAAAAGAAAAGATGGGAAGGAATTGATTTAGCAACATAGTTGAGTGTTTTAAAAATGGAGGGCTGTAGATAGGGTGAGCAGTAAATGATGTTGAAAAAAAATCTGGTGTGATGAAGATGGGCTCAGACTGAGTAGAGAAAATGAGAGTGACATGAATTTTAAAGAGAAAGGAGCAGTACCTGCTGACAGATTTGAAAGGGTCAAAGATTCTTACTGGAAGAATGGCAACAACATCAAGAAAGGGATTCTGGCTAGTGGGAAAGAAGTTCTTGGCAAAAGCAGAAGCAATGTTGACAGTCATCATCACATCATCACCTGCACATTAGAGAAGAGGACAGTAGTAAAATCACAGGAATGCTGATTTTTGACACATCTTTTAACAGCTAGAATACCACATGTAACGCATTTCATTTTCTCTATAGAATTTCCCCCCAAAGTAGAGATGCTAAACCAAATCCAGAAGAACCCATAGATGAAGATGAAGATGTTCAAGCAGAAAGAATAAGAACAGCAACTGCTCTGACCACTTCAATCTTAGATGAGGTAAAAAAGCAAGGGGCAAAATGGATGTTAATGGAGATATTCAAGAACTGTCAAGAACAGGATTTGATATGCTGGGTTTCATTTTGAGAGTTTGGAGTTTGGTGCATTTCTGTATTATGCATCCGAGACACTCCAAAGAAGTGTCTGCATAATCAAGGCACTTCATTTATTCAGAGTGTCCTAGAAACTAAAAAGAACACAAAACCTAATGGTTTTATTTTTCTTTTGAGAAAAGTGGACTTTCATAATTAGGGGTATAACTGCAAGACCAAACAAGACCTCATCAGTTAAATAATTTAAGTTAGATTTGTCGAAGAATGCTAAATAGAGATTAAGATTTTAAGGGTTACTCTATTTGACTTAGATGTGATGGTTCCATGAGGTTAGCCACCCCTCTTCTGGCAAGACAATGAGCTGCTTCCATGAAACTCAGTCTATTTAGAAGCAAGAAATATTTTCTACATTAATGAATGCATATTACATTTAGCAGCATGAATTACTCTCAACTCAAAATATGGTTTGGTTTATGACATAAGGCATGAAAGGTTCCAGCAGAGACCTAAAGTCTCTGAAATTTAAGAGGAAAATCATACTGTCATCTCTTCTAGAAACCTGTTATAATTGCCAGCTGTCTACACAAAGAATATGCAGGCCAGAAGAAAAGTTGCTTTTCAAAGAGGAAGAATAAAATAGCAGCAAGAAATATCTCTTTCTGTGTTCAAGAAGGTCTGTAATAATCCCTTTTAAAACTTACCATTATTTTTAGAACTACCTACTGAACGTCTATGTCATAGGCACAGTTTTACTTGCTGAAGCATTCATTCATTTATTCAATATATATATATATATATATTTTTAGTGTGCCAGGGAGTGTTTTAGACTCTGGAAATACAATTATGAAGAAACTAGACAAAGAGCATCCAGGTAGAGGACATAGTGAGGGCAGGGACTCAGACACATTTGGAAAGGTTGTATCTCTAGCCAAGAGGCCAGTGAATGCATCCATAAATGGAAGGGATAAAGCTATACAGCTGAGCAGTGCCAGATTAGGTACAGCTTTTGAAAACAGCAATGAGTTTGTGTTTTATACAAGTTAGCGGAATACCATTGGAGAGTTTTTAGCGGACTTGTGTCATATTTAATTTATCTTTTGAAAAGATTACAGATTAGCTATTGTTTGTCAGTTTGGGTTGGGGGGGACAAGTTCAGAGGCTTTTATATTAGTTGGGATGAAAGATGATGGTAACTTGGACAGAGGTGGTTGAATTTGGGATGAAGAAAATATTCCTAATTTCTCAAGTTTGAGAATCATTCATACATGTACTCAGTGCATCAGCCATCTATTATGGAAAACAGTTGGACACATTTCCAACTGAAACAAGTAATCTGGGGGGAAAAGGACAGATGTATTGACATCAAATTCATTAGCTTTGCAGTAACATTTAGCATAATTACAGAAAATAAAGAACATGCTTTGGTGACATGGATTACATATATGTTATCAATCTCAGAATGGTACTAACTGAAGGGTGCAGAGATCTCAGAAGATTTCACTGGAGTAAAAGGTTTATGTTGTTCAGTATTTCACTTCCAATATTGATAGTCTGATTCTTTCTTTCAGGTGAAATTTTAGGATTGCTAGGACCCAATGGTGCTGGAAAAAGTTCATCTATTAGAATGATATCTGGGATCACAAAGCCAACTGCTGGAGAGGTAGTGAGGAAATGGTTTCCATTACCAAAATAGAAATTTCATGATACGTATAGATTATATCTTTGTAAGACTATACTATTTTTCTTTTTTTTGCCTTTGGATAAATTTTATTTTTCCCCTCTTTAAATTTTTACTGGGCATCAGGTGTTTATAACAGGACTTGGAATCTTACCAGAAACCAATTACCTTTTCCTCATCAGTTTCTCAGGAACTTCCTGAGCTTATTAGGTCTCTTTTCTCCTTTGCATGTAAAACTATATTTTTATATTTGTACTTTAAATCATTTTCTGTAATAAATATATGAAGTAATTTCTATAGTGTTTATTTGATGATTAAACAATTTAGACGCTTATATATGTCAGTTTCTGGAGTAATTACGCTATTGGAATAAAGGCTGCATGCCTTTCTAAAGCTCTTTTATTTTTTTAGGTGGAACTGAAAGGCTGCAGTTCAGTTTTGGGCCACCTGGGGTACTGCCCTCAGGAGAACGTGCTGTGGCCCATGCTGACGGTGAGGGAGCACCTGGAGGTGTATGCTGCCGTCAAGGGGCTCAGGAAAGCAGAAGCGAGGCTCGCCATGGCAAGGTACAGACGGGACCTGCGATTCCTTTGTGTCAGAATGCAGGGAGACTGTAGCACTAATGATGAATTCACTAATAAAGAACGGAGAGTGAATATGCTATCTCCATCTTTCCAGAGTGTCAGTGGCAGAGCAGGGATGAGGGACAAGACCTGACTTCCTGCATCCCTGAATGAGAGATCTTTAAAAAATGATTGTATAAAATAATTGACAAGGAATAAGTGAACGAATCACCACGAATCGTCATCCATTTCAGTTTTCTAATTTAAACAACCTGAAAATGAAACAATCATCCATTGTCAGTTTCTCATTCAGAATTCTAGTTTTTCCTAAAACTGTTTATGAGGCAAAAAAAAAAAAAAAAAAAATCTTTCATGTTCCAAAATAAACCAATCTCTTTTTTAAAATCATGAGTTAGGATTTTGACAATAATATTGCTAAACTTCCCTCTAATGCTGTTACTGTTCTGTGTGCTTGGATTTTCCAAAAACCTTGTCTTGACCAGATATTCTCATTCTGTTTTCTGTCAGATTAGTGAGTGCTTTCAAACTGCATGAGCAGCTGAATGTTCCTGTGCAGAAATTAACAGCAGGAACCATGAGAAAGGTATGTGCGGTGTGTGATGCTCTATGGAGAGCTGGTGTGGTGTGGCAGCAAACAGGGGTGTTTTTCTGCATTGCAGTTGTGTTTTGTGCTGAGCCTCCTGGGAAACTCACCTGTCTTGCTCCTGGATGAACCATCTACGGGCATAGACCCCACAGGGCAGCAGCAAATGTGGTGAGCATCATTATACCCCAGAGCTGCGAGCATGCACATTAGGGAAGGTTGCATATTTTAACTGATCTTGGAAAATCAGCCCTCAAACCCACTGGTTCCTGATTCAGTGGACATAATTTATATTATCAGGAAAACAAATATTTAACCAGTAGATGATCTAATCTGCATGATGTTCACGTGGTATTCAGGTTAAAAAGACCCAACATTTTCTTGGGGTTTTAGGTTTTTAATGTGGACTGTTAAAATACAAAAATATTTTGCCTTTTAATTATTGAGATGTCTATAACTGTTTCCTCTTTTTTCCCTTTTACTTTGTTTCCTGGGAGACTATTAACTTCCTGACACAATTTTCCTGTTTTTTTTTTCCTTTTTAATGTGACCTGTCAAATTTGTTCCTCCAGTTTTTCTCGGGTTTGTTCTTTTTCTTACTTTCCCATCTAGGATTTACCGTTTGGAATAATAAAATCTTCAGTCTAGTTTCATATTTGTCACTGTCTGATACTTTTCCAACTTTAACAAAAACTTTGTTATGGCAATTTTATACAAATGTAGAGAATCACTTATGAATCCGTTATTCCCATGGACAAGTTTCAGTAGGTATCAACAGAACCAATCTCCTTTCATCTATATCTCCACCCACTTCCTTTCTCCACCCTCCAATTATTTTGAAGGAAATACAAAGCAGCATATACTTTAATTTTTAAATATTTCAGTTAGTATCTTCAGAAGATAAGGAGTCTTACCGCTTTTTTAACTCAACTACAATATGATTAGCACATCTAAAAATACTTAAAAATGTTATTTATGTTACCAAAAACCTAGTCAGTACTTATATTGCACTTTTTTTTGCATTAGGATCTGAATATGATTCATATATTGTATTTTGTCTTGTTTTTGTTCTGCACTTAGTTATTTTAAATACTGTTAATTTTTTTGCTCACTTCAGGCAGGCAATCCAGGCAGTTGTTAAAAATACAGAGAGGGGTGTCCTCCTGACCACCCATAACCTGGCTGAGGCGGAGGCCTTGTGTGACCGTGTGGCCATCATGGTGTCTGGAAGGCTTAGGTGGGTGTCTTTCCAAAGCCTGCATTTGATGCTCAAAATGAGATTTCCCATGGGAAGGGCAAAATCCCTGTGTGTGGCTGGAGCCCTTCCGTTTTGCTTCCTTGGTGACACCTTTTCTTCTACATTTGAAATTTAAGAATAACATTAAAAAATTAAGGGCAATATTTTTTTGAACATATTCTCTTTCTTGCCCATAGATGCATTGGCTCCATCCAACACCTGAAAAACAAACTTGGCAAGGATTACATTCTAGAGCTAAAAGTGAAGGAAACGTCTCAAGTAACTTTGGTCCACACTGAGATTCTGAAGCTTTTCCCACAGGCTGCAGGGCAGGAAAGGTGAGACGGGCTTTTGATTATGGAGAAATATGGAGGCTTTATCCACTCAGTGGTTTCCTTTTTGCTGCGTGAGAACTTCATAGTGATTTGGCTTCATAATAAAAGTTAGGGACCTCAGAAATGGATTTGTTCAGTATTCCAGATTATAAGAGATTGAGACCTACTCAGGAACCTGTGTCCCCTGGGGCAGCCCAGGCACACTCTCCTCGGCCATCCCAGGCTGATCCCCAGCTCCAGAGGGGGACTTGGAAAGACTTGGGAGAAGGAACTTCTGATGACTCAAACCCACACAGGACCACAATGGTGTCCTTCCTGGGCCTCCTCATAAACGCTTAACATATATAAATATTTAAAATTTAAAAGATATAAATATTTAGGGTGAATTTTCCCCGTAGGAAACAAATGGCAATTGAGATAATCAAACAGTCTCTCTTTAATGGAATTTTCATACCTTAAAGTAGACAATGGAAAGGGGTATGTGTGTATGTGTGTGTGTGCATGACCACCTATCTCTGTGTGTGTGTCTGTGTGTGTGTGTTTGTGTATGTCTGTATGTTATTTGGGGGACGGCAAGAAGGTGGAGCAGAAACTGAATTTGAAATTCCCGTGGAGAGATAAGCACATCAAAAAATAGGACATAAAAGCTACTATTTTATTTTAGCACAGTGTAAATGTAATTAAATTTTCTAAGATAGATATCAGAACATGTAACTTTGTCCCATTCCCAGACGTTTGGTGTCACAAATCAGAGAAGAGGTTCTGATATAGGTGGGAAGATCAAAAACGATAAAACAGAAAGAGCAGGGGCTGGTCTGAAAAGGGCCAATCCTGGACATCTGGTCAACCTTAGTGCCACCTGGGAGCACCAAACCCCTGTTTGGGAATAAGCTGGGAACAGGGCATGAGGGTTTACAGCCAGAAGTAGCACACGGAAGCAAGATGCCCCAAATCAATTACAGCTCTTCCTTAGAGGTCAGGGAAGTATTTAAAGTATTTTATGTCCTTCCTCTACTGCTATCTCCAACTCTCCCAACCTCATATTATTCTTTACAAGTTAGATTTCTGGGAGGAGGGGGAATCAAGGAGATTCCAAGGTTTTTTGACTGGCAGCCCCAGCTTTATTGATTTCCTTATTTCGGGATGGCCCTGGGGCCTAGAAAGAGCCTTCAAAATAAATATGTCTTCCTTACAGATCTTTCACCAATATTAACCTCCATCTCCAAGATTTGCCACTTTTTATGGTTTTACAAAATAGTCCTGAATTTACTTTTGTTTAAATGTTTATATTTTCCATTGTAAATGTAAAGCAAATTGCTGAAAATGTAAGAAATAAAGAAAAAATTCATGCATTAAAAAAAAAAACAATGAATTAGCTTTCTGATGACAAAGATGAACATTTATTTTGGGGTTAATTCCCAATCTAATTTGAACTAATCAAAGGGAATAGTTCAGGATACCTGATTTTCAACAAGCAAAGGTTTTGCATAAGCTGAGCACATATATAATTATGCTGAGTTATTACCAGGAGAGCTGTCTGCAACAGCCAGATACCAAAAAGCAATTCAAAACAATGCTGTGATTTCATATTTAAGCCATACATTAATTTGCATTACTTTTATTTTAAGAAGAAAATTGTTGGTAATATCAATATTTATTCTGATGCTCATTTTCTCCCCTTGAAACTCAGAGCTGAATATGACATCTTCCTATTTTCAGGTATTCCTCCTTGTTAACCTATAAGCTGCCCCTGGCAGACGTTTACCCTCTATCGCAGACCTTTCGCAAATTAGAGGCAGGTAAGAGTGACCACATTCAAATAAATCTTTTGAAGAATCAACTAATACTAAAATAATAATTCAATGGATGCTAATTGTGTAATGATTTTTAAAAATAGGCCTGTAGGGCATGATTTTTAAGAATTCTAATGGTAGGTAATGGTGGGATTTAACCTCAATTTAGGTTAATCTGACTCCATGAAAAGAGGTTAATCTCCAGTGCAGGGACCGAAGCTGCAGGAAACACACATGCTTAACTGTTCTTACTGTGAAGCCATGGCATCCCCCTCTAAAAGCCCCTTTGTGTGGCCTGCTTTGCTTACATGTATATAATCCATTCACACCAAGTGTCCCAAATTATTACTTTACTCCATTTCTTTCCTTACATATCCACCTCCTTCCCACTTTTCTCCCTCAGTTGATGCCCTTGCTTTATATTTCACTAATAAAATAGAAGCAATAGAGAAAGTTTCCATCCATCCATCAACCTCCTTGTGTCTGTGCAGGTCTATTTGGCCTTCCTATTTGAATGATAGCTTTGACCGTCCCCTGCATTGTGTATAACTCCTCTTGCTGATTGAAATTGTCCACACTCTCTCTCCTGTCATCATGTTCTCTGCTTTCAACCCCGTCATTCCCAACAGCAGACCATTGGGTGTAATTTCTCAGCACAGCATAATGGTGAAGAGCTCAAACTTTAGAGCCCGTCTTTCTGGGTTCTCAGCCCAGGCATGCTGCTTACTAGCTGGGTGACGTTGGGTGAGGTACTCAATCCCTGCATATCTAGATGGTTTGTCTCTACAATAATGGATACTATTAGTGCCCACTTGGCCAGGTTGTTAGGATTAAATGAGTAAATATTTTAAGTGTCTAGAACAGTGCCTGGCTCATTGTGTTTGACATAATATACATCATAATATGTATCTTTGCTTTGTTCCTTCCACGCTAGGCAGATGACTTTGTAGTTCTTCCTAAATGCTGCCAGACATGTAAGCTCCTGCCTCAGGACTTTGTACTTGCTAATCCTTCTTCCTGGAATTTTCCTTCCTAAACATCCAGGCTTCTTCCTCGCATTTTCAGATGTTGGTTCAATTATTACCTTATTAGTGTGGCCTTCTCTGACCATCCAGTAAAAAAGAGTGCCTGGCGCTCCCTATTTATTTTTACCAGCTTTATTTTTCTTTAAAGCCACTATCATCATTAACTTTATCATATATTTAAGTGCTTGTGTGTTTAATGTCACTAATTCCTTCCACTAAAATGCAAACTATATCAAGGCAGGAGTATTTGTCTATTTTCTTGACTGTTCTATTTGTGGCATCTAAGAGTGCCTCACACATAGCAGATTCTTAGTGTATGAATGGTGAAGTATGCACACGTGGATATGTGAATCTGGTGACAACTGTCATGCAGACTTTTTGGTGGGGAAGTCCAGCAGAGAGGTGATATAACAGATGAACTGGCTGAAGAGAGTTTTGAGTTCTCTTAAAGAGGATGGGATAGGATCTTCCTCATGTTTAAGAATATTTTGATCAATGATGTAGTTCTTCAAGGAACATATATATCTTCCAAAGATGCAATACCAAAACAAATATTATTGAAACATAATATGAGAAAATGATAACATCAATATTAATATAGTATATATTTATATATAATATATATAATTAATTCTGTATGGCTTTCATTATTTCATCCTTACATCAAGCATTTGCTTATTCAGCTTTATTTATATTAATGATTTACATTTTTATTCTTTATGATTTTGAAAAAATTCTTGGTAATAAATTGTAAGCATCTACTATTAATACTAGTCTTTTTTTTTTCCTTCAGTGAAGCATAACTTTAACCTGGAAGAATACAGCCTTTCTCAGTGCACATTGGAGAAGGTAAGTCAACTGGTTTGACTTTGTATCATCCTGGTAAATTTCACATGAAAGCAACATGCATTTTCCTGTTCATTTGGAAGACCAACAACTTGATAATCTCTCTTCCCTCTTTCCTTCTTTCCTTCTTCTTTGTCTCCTAATTAGGTATTCTTAGAGCTTTCTAAAGAACAGGAAGTGGGAAATTTTGATGAAGAAATTGATACAACAATGAGATGGAAACTCCTCCCTCATTCAGATGAACCTTAAAACCTCAAACCTAGTAATTTTTTGTTGATGTCCTATAAACTTATGTTTTATGCAATAATTAATAGTATGTTTAATTTTAAAGATCATTTAAAATTAACATCAGGTATATTTTGTATATTTAGTTAATAAATACATAAATTTTAAAATTATTCTTCCTCTCAAACATAGGGGTGATAGCAAACCTGTGGTAAAGGCAATACAAAATATTAGTAAAGTCACCCAAAGAGTCAGGCATTGGGTATTGTGGAAATAAAGCTATATAAACTTAGAATTTTTAAAAAATATGACTTTTTTTACCTTTTACTAAAAACATTCTCTTGCTGAAATATGTAAAGGGTATATTCAGTAGCCAAGAGTTGCATGACTACTTCACACCAGTTCATGATACAACAGGTATACAGGTTTTCTTTTATCAGCAAGTACAACTCAAGAGTCTTCTGAAAATACTCCAGAAATTGCTTTAAAACTCGCAAGTGTGGGGCCGGGTGCAGTGGCTCATGCCTGTAATCCCAGCACTTTGGGAGGCCAAGGCAAGTGGATCACGAAGTCAGGAGTTCGAGACCAGCCCAGTCAATATGGTGAAACCCAGAATCTAATAAAAATATAAAAATTAGCTGGGCATTGGCGTTTGCTTTTATAGTCCCAGCTATTTGGGAGGCTAAGGGAGGAGAATTGCTTGAACCCTGGAGGCAGAGGTTGCAGTGAGCCAAGATCATGCCAGTGCACTGCAGCTTGGGTGACAGAGGGAGACTTTATCAAAAAAAAAAAAAAAAAAAACCCAAAAAGCCTCACAAGTATTAGGAGGTCCTTGGACATACAAGTAGACAAGCACTCACATTGAAAATAGTTCCGTTGGCTGGGCGCGGTGGCTCACGCTTGTAATCCCAGCACTTTGGGAGGCCGAGGCGGGCGGATCACGAGGTCAGGAGATCAAGACCACGATGAAACTCCGTCTCTACTAAAAATACAAAAAATTAGCCAGGCGTGGTGGCGGGCACCTGTAGTACCAGCTACTCGGAGAGGCTGAGACAGGAGAATGGCGTGAACCCAGGAGGCGGAGCTTGCAGTGAGCCGAGATTGCGCCACTGCACTCCAGCCTGAGCGACAGAGCAAGACTCCGTCTCAAAAAAAAAAAAAAAAAAAAAAAAAAAAAAAAAAGAAAATAGTTCCGTTATACCTTTTGAAAATAAAGGGAGTCACAGTAGTATTTGTTCAGATTTTTAAAATTTTGAATACTCTTAACAACATTAACTTATTGTTTTCAGGGGATGCTGATTTTCCTTGTCATCTTTGAATAGTTTTATGGGATTTTATATTATTTTAAAATCATTTCTCCCTTATATAAGTGTATGTGCATGTATGTATATCTATATATTTTCCACATATCTTTTTTTTTTTTTTTTTGAGACAAGGTTCTTAGCTTCCTTGCATTGGGTTAGAACATGCTCCTTTAGCTCGGAGGAGTTTGTTATTACCCACCTTCTGAAGACTACTTATGTCAATTCATCAAACTCATTCTCTATCTAGTTTTGTTCCCTTGCTGGCAAGGAGTTTTGATTTTTTGAAGAAGAATAGGCATTCTGGTTTTTTGAACTTTCAGCCTTTTGTGCTGGTTTTTCCTCATCTTTGTGGATTTATCTACCTTTGGTCTTTGCTGTTGGTGACCTTCAGATGGAGTTTTTGCGTGGTTGTCCTTTTTGTTGATGTTGATGCTATTGCTTTCTGTTTGTTAGTTTTCCTTCTAACAGTCAGGCCCCTCTTCCGCAGGTCTACTGGAGTTTCCTGGGGGTCCACTCCAGACCCTGTTTGCCTGGGTATCACCAGCGGAGGCTGCAGAACAGCAAAGATTGCTGCCTGCTCCTTCCTCTGGAAGCTTTGTCCCAGAGGGGCACCCGCCAGATGCCAGCTGGAGCTCTTCTGTATGAACTGTCAACCCCTGCTGGGAGGTGTCTCTCTGTCAGAAGGCACAGGGGTCAGGGACTCACTTGAGTAGGCAGTCTGTCCCTTAGCAGAGCTCAAGTGCTGTGCTGAGAGATCCACTGCTCTCTTCAGAGCCAGCAGGCAGGAAGGTTTAAGTCTGCTGAAGCTGTGCCCACAGCCGCCCCTTCTCCCAGGTGCTCTGTCCCAGGGAGATCAGAGTTTTATCTATAATCCCCTGACTGGGGCTGCTGCCTTTCTTTCAGAGATGCCCTGCCCAGAGAGGTGGAATCTAGAGAGGCAGTCTGACTATAGTGGCTTTGCTGAGCTGTGGTGGGCTCCACCCAGTTTGAACTTCCTGGCAGCTTTGTTTACACTGTGAGAGGAAAACCACCTATTCAAGCCTCAATAATGGCAGACACCCCTCCCCTCACCAAGCTCGAGCACCCCAGGTCAACTTCAGACTGCTGTACTGGCAGTGAGAATTTCAGTCTCATGGATCTTACATTGCTGGGCTCTGTGAAGGTGTGATCTGCTGAGCTAGACCACCTGGCTCCCTGGCTTCAGCCCCCTTTCCAGGGGAGTGAATGGTTCTATCTCACTGGTGTTCCAGGTGCCACTGGGGTACAAAAGAAATTCCTGCAGCTAACTCGGTGTCTGCCCAAATGGCCACCCAGTTTTGTGCTTGAAACTCAGGGCCCTGGTGCTGTAGGCACCCAAGGGAATCTCCTGGTCTGTGGGTTGTGAAGACCATGGGAAAAGTATAGTATCTGGGCTGGAGTGCACCGTCCCTCAAGGCACAGTCCCTCATGCTTCCCTTGGCTCGGGGAGGGAGTTCCTTGACCCCTTGTTCTTCCTGGGTGAGGCAATGGCCCATCCTGCTTCTGCTCCCCCTCTGTGGGCTGCACCCACTGTCTAACCAGTCCCAATGAAATGAACCAGGTACCTCAGTTGGAAATGCAGAAATCACCCGTCTTCTGCGTTGATCTCGCTAGGAGCTGTAGACCAGGGCTGTTCCCTTTTGGCCATCTTGCCTGGGAGATGCATTTTGTTTTTTAAATTTTTGTATCTTTTTGTTCATTTATATTTATGCTTTAATCTTTTTCTTATCTATTATATAAGCATTTTATGTAATTAAATATTTTATCTGTATATTTTACAGATATAACTGTATCTGAAGAGTTACATTTCCAAACCTGTGATAAATAACCTATAATTTGTTCATTCTGGAACCATTAGTGCTTTATAAATGTAAATTTGTTTTATAATGACAGTTGAATTTATTTAAATTATTTCTTTTTTTTATTATTTTTTATTTTTTATTTTTTTTTTGAGACAGAGTCTTGCTCTGTCGCCCAGGCTGGAGTGCAGTGGCGCAATCTTGGCTCACTGCAAGCTCCGCCTCCCGGATTCACGCCATTCTCCTGCCTCATCCTCTCCGAGTAGCTGGGACTACAGGCGCCCGCCACCACGCCCGGCTAATTTTTTGTATTTTTAGTAGACACGGGGTTTCACCATGGTCTCGATCTCTTGACCTCGTGATCCACCCGCCTCGGCCTCCCAAAGTGCTGGGATTACAAGCATGAGCCACTGCGCCCAGCCTATTTAAATTATTTCTAAAACTCAAGAAATAAATTCTCCTGTCTTGCTCAAATGAATAACATGACAATATATATAATCACTTTAGATAACAACATAGTGAAATCTTTGCTTGTATTTTTGATAAACTGTAAGTTTTCTTAAGTGTTATGGAAATGTTTACAAGATACCAAATAACCAACATCGGATATAGTATAAATGTTTTAAAAGTTTTAAAATGGACATAGTTTGCTAAAAATATGATAATATGGTTGTTTTTCAAGCTATTAACTCGGGTTTTTATTAGGATTATATTTAGGAGCACATTAATGAATATGAAAATGGAAGATCAGAATAAAACAAAAGAAGGGATCAAAAGAAAAATGGAAAAAGAACTAAACTATTTCAACTCTGTTGTAGAGAGATCTAGTGCTGGCTTTACTCTCTATTTCCCTAACACACCCCTTGTAGAAGAAGCTGACCACTGTGTACTGCATCACCAATTCTCTTCTTTGATGCCTGGATTCCAGCTGGGTTTGATTAATCCAACAGGAAGTAGCAGCAACAGATTGAGGATAGAAGGAAGGGGAGGTCAGACCCTCCTCCCCTGCTTTGGTACCAGATCTAGTGGTGAATGGCTCCTTGAGGCCCACAGGCTTTGCCCTCCTCCGGTTACACCCACCTGCTTCTTCCCCTTAAGGGTACTGACCCCAGGAATGTCTCCCCTGACTGCAGGCCACACTCAACCTCCAGCAATTCATCAAAATTACCATTTATGCATTCCATCCTACCAATTTCTGGCTCTAGTGATTTCTGCTCCAGGTAAGCTGATCTTGGCTGTGATTCTCTGTATTCACTTGTTTTTCTGGATTTTAGGGTTGTAGCTTGCCCTGAAACCTCAGTCTCTGATGGGTCCGAGATACATCACTGATTTTCAGTTTGCTTAGCTTTTTTCTTACTGCCAGAAAGAGAATAATGACTTCCACGCTCTTTACATGTGGAGGTGAAGAAATTGAATTTTAAATTTTATTGATTTTTAATTAATTAAAATTTACATTTAAATACTCACATGGGGCTAGTGGCTACCTATTGAAGAATGCAGTTTTAAAGTTAATCATATCTTTGTCCTCTTCCTAAACTATAAGATTTTTAGGGAACGTAGCTCTGATCATGGCTCTCTCCTCCCATATAACTGCTGTTTGATACTTGAGTTGTCCATTGTGTTTCACAATGCCCCCTGCCACATCAGTCATTATCATCATTAGTTTGCACAATCAATATTTATTTAGTTCACTAATATATTTATTAGTTGCTAGCATTCAACTACTTCTTTCTGGATTCAGTTGTTTTTTCTTCTTGGAAGATATTTATTAGTAGTTCTTTCAGAGATGTCCGTAAAATAGAAATCTCAGTGTTTTGGGGTAAAGATATATCTATTTTATGCTTACACATGAATTGTATTTTAGCTGGTTTGTCAATCAGCCTTTGCCAAACCACCCTAAAACTTACTGGTTTAAAATAGCAATCTCCTTTTAGCTTTGTTTTCCTGTTTCATTTCTGGCATCTGGATATTTATTTTTCTTTGAATGTGATCTCTGTTTTTGTTACTTCTTATTTAACCATTTTATTTATTTCCTTGTTGAAGGAGCATTCACATTAGCATAGTTCAACAATAGAAATAGAAATAAAAATTTTGCTATTATCTTACAAAATCCCACTGTGTGGTATTTTGGTACAAATAAGTTGAAAGGTAACTGGCTTGATATCTTCTTAAGTTTTTTAAGTTGTATGCTAAATACACTACAAAACTTGCGTAAAATACTCCTAGGGTGGGCTCAGAGGAATAATGATTGTATATTGGAAACAATAATTTTAGATGACCGAATACATTTTTGTTTGAAGTTTCCATTGAATGTTTATAAAAAGGCTGAACACCTGAGATTCCTATATAATAGTAAATAATGTCTCTGGAGAAAAAAGACCTAGGCAAAATCTAACATATATTAATTTAATCAAACATCTTAAAACAAATACAGAAAGAATTAGTGCCCCCAAATATTGTGGAGTGGGCCCTAGATTTCCTGGTCTATAAGATAAGGAGCTAAGATTTCCCAGTGTTTCTATTTAGGTATCCTGCACAGAGATGAGCATCTACTATAACAAAATAAACTCTTTGTTTTTATATGCTGCCCCCAACAGAAGCTGACAAGAAATGCAATGGCAGCAATGTTTAGTTCTTTCAAACCCAGTGAGCTCTGTGAGGCTTCTGAACTCTGACTATAACTTGTAATGTAATTGTAATTGTTGGTGATGTTTGAGGAGCCCAGGCTTACTAGTTAGTCTTATATAGGGTAAGAATAAAAAAGAAACCTGTATAACCCAATTTCTTTTTCTTTCTTTTTCTTTCTTTCTTTCTTTCTTTCTCTTTCTTTCTTTCTTTCTTTCTTTCTTTTTCTGCTTTCTTGCTTTCTTGCTTTCTTGCTTTCTTTCTTTTTTCTTTCTTTCTCTCTCTCTTTCTTTCTCTCTCTCTCTCTCTTTCCTTTCTTTCTTTCTCTCTCTCTCTCTGTCTTTCTTTTTTTTTTTTTCAAGGTCTCACTCTGCTTACTCTGTTGCCCAGGCTGGAGGACTGTGGCGCCATCTCAGCTCACTGCAACATCCACCTCCCAGGCTCAAGGGCTCAAGTGATCTTCCCACCTCAGCCTCCGGAGTAGCTGGAACTGCAGGCATGCACTACCACACCTGGCTGATTTTTTTGTATTTTTTGTAGAGACAGGGTTTCACCATGTTGCCCAGGCTGGTCTGAACTTCTGGACTCAAGAGATCCTCCCACCTCGGCCTCACAAACTACTGGGATTACAGGGCACAATGACTTTCTTTTATAAATTCAAAGTTGAAGAATATAAATTTAAAAAATATTAAATCTTATTTAATTATATATTAAGAAAATTTCCATTCATACAAAAATAGCAAAAATATTACAAAATTTAGCATTAAATATGTCAATTCTTCTTTTATTGCTATTTTTGTATTGGTGCTGGTGTCTTAGGTATGAGTAACTCAGTTTATTCAGTAACTATGGCTTTTCTCTTGCACATTTAAGACATTTTTCTGTCAAGTCTTTAAGTCACTCACTATTTATCAGTTTCAATAGCTATTGATGCCTTTCCTGATCCATCAAAAATTTTAATTAATGATAAATAACTTCTAAAATTATGTTGTGTTGATCCATCAGTTCAGAGACAAACCTTACAAATTTTCCTTTAGTTTCAAGGAGCATTTCTTAAGGCAGCAGGACTTATGAGTTCCTGACCTGTCTAAGGCAATCTTCCACTCTCCTTGATACCTATTTCAAGACTCCTCACAGTATCCTCCAGTGCCCAGCACATCTGTTGGTTTGTTCTTAGAATTTGCTTCCTACTTCACAGAAAAGTAACCCTGAGGATGGAAATCTTTACTTCATGTTGTCATATTTTTTAATCCTTTCAGCTTTCACTGGCACTTCCTTTTTTTCTTGTGACAGAGAAAAAAAAACCTGCCCTGTCTGATCCAATACCATCTTACCCAGCCCCTCCAAGAAAGCAGCACTCCATCCGTTACTGCATTTCTCCTGTGTTTCTCCTGCATGTTCAGCATTCTCCTCTTCACTTTCCCTTTTTAAATGTTGTCTTTTTTTAAAAAACAAAAAAAACAAAAAACAACCTTTCCTTGACAAAAACAACTCACTTAAACTACCACCCAGCCTACAACCTTTCTTTTATAACTAAACTTCTTGAAAAAAAGATACTTTTTTTCTTTTGTTTTCCTACCTCACGTTCAACATTATACATTTAAAACTTAAAACATATTTATTGAGCAACCTTCATGTTCCAGGCTCTGTGAGGTACACAACAGTGATGATTTTGTACTCTTCAGTTGTTTACAATATATGGTGTGGGAGAAATGAGTATATTTAGCCTAAAAGACAGTGAGGTACATATGATAATAGCAGTAACCACAGCGTGCTATGGGGGCACCTGGGAGGGGCATGGAACCCATATGCGATGAGGGCAAGGGTATCAGTTCGTTCTCACGTTGCTAATAAAGACATATTTGAGACTGGGTAATTTATAAAGAAAAGAGGTTTAATTGATTCACAGTTCATGGTGGCCGGGGAGGCCTCAGGAAACTTACAATCATGGCAGAAGGAGAAGCAAACACATCCTTCTTCACAGGGTGGCAGGAAAGAGAAGTGCCAAGCAAAATGGGGAAAAGCCCCTTATAAAACCATCAGATTTTATGAGAACTCACTCTCTATCACAAGAGCAGCATGAGGGTAACTGCCCTCATGATTCAATTACCTCCCACGAGGTCCCTCCCACGACACATGGGGATTATGGGAACTACAATTTAAGACAAGACTTGCCAGGGGGACACAGCCAAACCATATCAGCAAGGAAGGCACTTTGTGGGAGGAGAGATCAGAGCTGAAACCTGAAGGAAAAGTAGGAGCTGAGCAGATAGATGTAGTCACCAGAGAAGTCCACTTGTGAACCGGAGTTAGTTACAGGAGAGCAAAGAGAGGTAAATGAGAACATGATGTACTTATTAAAAAAGAAAAGCATGTAGAAGTATCTGACTAGAGTTGGAGGAAAGAGACAAGGCAAGGGAAGAGTGAAAAGAGAAGAAAGGACCAGATAATTAAAAAAAAATTCTTGCACATTTGCAAAGAGATCAGGACACAGTCAAGGCAGTAGTGGGAATGATATCATAAAAATTGTATGTCAGAAAGATTGTTTATATGTGATGTGGAAATGGATTGCTTTCCCATTTCAAGAAGATAGATAAGCAAAGGATAGAGACAAGGACATTTGCTCAATATCTAATAAACTTCCAAGAGAAAAGAATAGAGAGACTAGAAGGAAAGCAATATTTGATGAAGGTATTAGCTAAAATTTTCCCAGAACTTAAAAAGGAGACACAAGTTCTTTGACTGCAAGTGAACACAAAGTGCCATGTAGGACAAAACCCAAAAATCTATACCTGAGCACACTGTCGTGAAATTCCCTATACTTGCGGTTACAGAGAAAACCCTAAGATATCTTTGCAAGAAAGACAAGAAACCTCAAACTTCTGAGTACCAAAAGCACTTAATCATCATATCTGGATGAGAAAGCAATAACATGCTATTTTTAAAGTGAGAAATATAAGACATTTTCAGTCAGAGCCATAAACAAAAACAGAAAACAATAATTGAATGACAGAGTAACAAAAATACAGATGGAGAAAATGAACAGATTTGTTATAGTAAAAAAAATTTACAAATGGCCAAAAAGTATATTAAAATATGCTTGACACCACTAAGAAATGTAAGTTATCAAGGTGGTACTATTTTTTATTAATCAGACTGGTAAAATTTACAAACACCTGTAAGGTCTAGTTTTGACACAGCTGTGGTGAGTATAGTCTCTAGCATTTGGTGAGTCATCCCTCATTGCAAGCTACTGCACTCAATGCTTTACATATGTTATTTCCTTTAATCCCTACCATCTCGCCTCCACCCCAATCCTAAATTTCTAAATTCTGAAACAACCCCTGTTAGATACTATTGTCTCCTCTGGATCTCACAGATAAGAAAACTAAAACTTGCTGGGTAAATCGTTGGGGCTCCAAGGTAAATTACTTGCCCTACATTGCAATTAGTAAGAAGTAGAGCTAACGTTTTAAGTTCAAATATGCTAACGGGTGTATCCTATAAGGAGCAGGAAGATTGGGGAGAAAGATGGATAGAGACATAGGCTGATTTTTTATATTGTCAGAGTAATGCAGATCGTGATATGTTTGTTAACATTTGAGGGTTATCACTAGTAGAATAAAATACCAGAACTTTATAGATGACAGTTGGGGAAAAAGGAAAAGGGGAACCTGAAAAAAGGAACAGAGAAAATGCAATCACTATAGAAATGGATAAATGGGAAATAACAGGAAAGCGTAATTTAAAGAGACTGTAAAATAAGATGACTGGAAGAAAAGGATTGGGTAACCTAAGGACTTACATCCCCTTCCTTGCCCTGTCCATGGATAGTAGAAGATTTGCAGGTAAGGTAAAAAGAGAAATGCAGTTATACTATTTCAACAGGCATCCTTTAGGCATGTAATAAAAGTTTGTCAAAATATGTCTGAGAAATGCAAATTGCAAATAAAAGTGGAGGGCAGGAATATATCACACAAAGGATATTTCAAGGCAAAAAAAGCACAAAACAAGACCAAGTCGAATTTATTACATTTTTAAGAAACAAAGAGGGTCAGGCGCGGTGGCTCACGCCTGTAATCCCAACACTTTCGGAGGCCAAGGCGGGTGGATTGTGAGGTCAGGAGATCGAGACCAACCTGGCTAACATGGTGAAACCCTGTCTCTACTAAAAATACAAAAAATTAGCCGGGTGTCATGGCGGGCGCCTGTAGTCCCAGATACTCGGGAGGCTGAGGCAGGACAAAGGCATGAACCCAGGAGGAGGAGTAGCTTGCAGTGAGCAGAGATCATGTCACAAAAACAAACAAACAAACAAAAAAAACAGGAATGTTTGGAGGATACCTGACAAAACTCACACGCAGGCAGTGCAGCCAGATCTGAGAAAGAATGAAAAACAAGAAGATAAAAGCCCCTGGGATATCAGGCAGCTGGACCACTTCATCCTTCTCTCTTTATAGATCAGATTTTTCTGTCTTTGCACAGTGTTGAGAAGGGCTGCACACAAGTCCTGGGGTGACAAGTCCTCCTTACAAATAGCCAGCAAGGATTCCAAGAAGAATGTTTTAGTCTGGTGCAAAACACATCACATGAAATTTATAAGGTTTCTCACACTGGAGAATACTGCCGCAAAATAAATGAAGCAAAAGGCAAGGAAAATTGTAAAATATGTGCACATAAAGTAAGAATAATGGAATAAACAGAGACATATGCAAATGATACAGCGTAGCATTTGTAATTTGAGCTCATAGACTCTACAGATGGTCTGAGTTTTAACTCAGTTTCCGCTACTCACCATCTGTGTGAATTTGGGCAAGTTACATAACTCCCTGGGCCTCACCTTTCTGGTCGTAAAATGGGGTGATTAGAATAATGCCTACCTCATGGGATTATTGTGTGGATTAAATGTTTTAATATTTAAGTATGTCTTAGACACAATAAATGCTATATGTAGTTGCTAAAAAAGTGTACATTATGGTATAAAATCAGTGCCATTTCATTTTTGAACTCTCATGGGATTGTTTTTGATTGGTAAACTGATTCAAAAACTTCTTTAGAACAGTAAATACGTCGGGCGCAGTGGCTCCCGCCTATAATCCCAGCACTTTGTGGGGCCGAGGGGGGTGCATCATTTGAGGTCAGGAGTTCCAGACCAGCTTGACCAAAATGGTGAAACCCCTTCTCTACTACAAATACACAAAAATTAGCTGGCCGTGGTGGCAGGCGCCTGTAGTCCCAGCTACTGTGGAGGCTGAGGCAGGAGAATCGCTTGAACCTGGGAGGCAGAGGTTCCACTGAGCCGAGATTGTGCCACTGCACTCCAGCCCAGGCGACAGAGGGAAACTCCATCTCAAAAAAAAAAAAAAAGTAAATATTAAATATTGTTTAATCTAGAAAATATTAAAAAGAAGATCAATGAGAGGGAGCTTGCCACAGAGATTACAGTGTAGTACATTGAAGGAAACATATTGAAAACAGAATTTAGAACCAAAAGTCAAAGTCGACCAGGGCCAGAACTGACAAGCTCTAACCTAGGTACAAAGTTCTAGCAAACAAGTTACTGAAAAAATTCCTAAATTATATTCTATGTGCACAAAATGTTGGCGATGTTATTAAATGTATTGAATGTGATAATTTTGTATTTTCTGCAGAAAATACAACCGACCAACCTATAACCTTTTCTGTAGATGTGGAAACAATCAGAAGTCTTTTTTTTTTTTTAAGTTTGACAGTCTCATGGATTCAGGAGTTCGGCCTACTTCCACAGACTGCTTGCTGAGCAACTTCTGGATCGCATATAACTAGAAAAAGGATAAATATAATTGAATCAATATTGAGAGAATGGGAAATGGGTAAGGAAGATTTCATTTGGTTATCATGGTCCATGAGACACAGATAAGAGGCTGATTTAAGAATTGCATGCATTTATTGTTTCCCTTTCAGCTGTATGTTCAGGAAGAAATTACAGTACCGAAGAATTTAACAGACTCACTCGCTGTAAGCAAAATGATAGTGGTCCTTTCCCCCCTCTTCTTCAGCCAAAGATAAACTCCATGAATTATAAGAATTTTGGAACAGTCTTTTCTTCTACTTACACAAGATGCTCAAAAATAGACAGAATGGCATCTATTACCAGTTAAAAATGTTTCTCTAATAATACTGGAAAGCAGGACATACTAAAATTCAGTAGTTACTGGTGGAGAAAGTAGTTTGTTTCATGGGAACTGTTGCAGAAATGACAAGCCTGGAGGCTTTGGGAGCACAGGTAATTGTTATGTGAGATTTCTCTAAAGATTCTCCTCACTTCAGTACCATGAAAGATGCTACATTAGTATGCACACAATGAAACTGAGATGCAGATGGAAACTCAGAGTTTCCTTTGTTACCCTGAAAAAAATTACATTGCTTTATTGCCATATTTCTGGATTCAGGTTTTAAGAATCTGTTGAAGATTTTGAAATAGTTTATAACCCTATTTGTATGTATTTACTTGTCACTTAAAAAAATATATATATATGTAAAACATATATATTTATATATTTTCCACTTTGTTCTGCTCTACTCTTCTCTGGATTGGCTTCTTACTTATCTTTGTTTAAATCATTGTGTTGGGGTCAACTCTCCCATTAGGGCCTTGTATGAAAAGACCAATTGAGAAAGTCTAGATTCTCCTTGGTTTGTTAGTTCCTAATGTTTTGATATGTCCAGCCAACCATCTGCAACTACAAACTCCCTGCTGAGGAACTAGCAGGAAACAAAGAAATGGAAAACAGCAAAGAAATCACCACGTGAGCAGAAGATATTCTGGCAGGCTAGCTGAACTGAGACCAAATTCTCCTTGGAAATCAGTATAAAACAGAACTATTCACAATGAATGTGAAATTAAAAGCACGATGTAGTAGTGACCCAAAAGGAATGTGAATTCTCCAGAACACGCAGAAACCCATGGATGAACTGTGTTTCTAGATTTTTCCTCCAGCTTTCCTGACAGTAAGTTAACCTCTAAAATTGTGGTTATTTTGCATATAGAAATATAACATAAGACTATAAATAGGAATGCCAGACATTTAGGTAGAAACCATTAAAAGCAGTAAGTTATTAATGAGTCATTTTGACTTTTTACATCATCGATTTTATTTTGTATGACTAAATAACCAAATGAAGAACTAAGAATTTGAATTTTTACCGCATAACTAAAACATTTTTGGACAAATAGCATACATTATCTAATAGGCTATTGAATAAATCAAAAGAAATGTAACGTTATGTTGCTTCTTTACAAGTATGAACTATTTCCAAAGTTATTTGAATTACTTGCTCTTCTTTGTTTGTTTTTAATTTTACTGCCAGAGGAATTGTAAGCATTGCAGGATGCACAGTTTTCTGAGTTTTGAATTGTTTTTAACTGGCTTGAGAATATTTTCATCAAGAAAACTTAAGGAAAGATTTTTATTGATCTTGTTTATTATAGTAACTATTTAAAAATTTTGATCTAATTTGTTGCCCAGTGCAACAAATTAGAAAAATTTGTTCTGTGAATAACGGGAATTTTATCTGACTGGGAAATGATTGGCTTTTTATAACCAATTTATTATTTCTAAATTATACAATTTCCTATTCAGAACAATTTAGGCTAATTAGAAGTTTTATTATTATTACAGTGGGTAGCATATTTTTTCTCTGATATTTACACTAAGATGTTCAGTGGGGGAAGAATCAGTCTTAACGCTCAGAGATAAATAACCACATTGATGACAATGAGATTCTGTAATTGTTTTTTATTCATAAATATTTTCTGGTACACACATTAATTCACAGAAAGAAAGAAGAGTAGTCACATGGGCACAATATTTAACCCTTTCAGATACTGAGGTTTATCACAGCTTGATTTCTTAGTTGGAAATGTTGCAGTTTGGTTTCAGTCAGGATTTCCAGGCTATCACAGCCTGCTCTGATGGCATGATTATCAGGAGCTCATCTGCATCACTGGTGAATTTCTTTGGTCACTTTTGGACAGTTTTTAAACATAAGTCCATGCCCTCCTTTGTTCTGCTGATGAGGCGCGTCATGAAAGAAATGCCCAGCAATGTCTTCCTGTCTTGTTCTCAGGCCTCAGGCTCTTGGACTCCTTCCCCCAACCCTGCCCCCATGTTAACTTTCTATTGCTGCTGTAAAAAAAAAAAAAAAAAAATGACCACAAACTTAATGGTTTAGAACAAAACAGAGTTATCATCTTACAGCTCTGGAGGTTAGAAGTGTGATGCGGGTCTCACTGGGCTAACATCAAGGGGTTGGCCAGGCTGTGTCTCTTTCTGAAGGCTGTAGGGCAGAATCTGTTTTCTTACCCTGTGTAGCTTCTAGAGGTTTCTTGCATTCTTTGGTTCATGGTCTTCCTCCTCCATCTTCAAAGCCAGTAGCAGCAGATCGAACCCTTCTTCTACTGCCTCACTCTGATCTCCTCGTCTGCCTCCCTGTTTTACTTTTTAGGACCCTTGTGATTACACTGGGTCTACCTAGATAATCCAGGATGATCTCCCTATTTCAAAGTCAGCTGATTAGCAACTTTAATTCCATCTACTGCCTTAATTCCCCTTTGTCATGTACTGTAACATATTCACAAATTCCAGGATTAGAATGGGACCATTATTCTGCCTATCACATTTCTCTTCAACTATGCCTTGTGATATGGTTTGGCTCTGTCCCCACTCCAATCTCATCTTGAATTATAGCCCCCATAATCCCTATCTGTCATGGGAGGGACCCAGGTGGAGGTAATGGAATTATTGGGGCAGGTCTTTCCTGGGCTGTTCTCATGATAGTATTGATGTCTCACGAGATCTGATGGTTTTATAAAGGGGAGTTCCCCTACCCAAGCTCTCTTGCCTGGCACCATATAAGATGCGACTTTGCTCCTTATTTGCCTTCAGCCATGATTGTGTGGCCTCCCCAGTCATGTAGAACTGTGAGTCAATTAAACTTCTTTCCTTTATGAATTACTCAGTCTCAGGTATGTCTTTTTTTTTTGAGACAGAGTCTCACACTGTCACCTAGGCTGGAGTGCAGTGGTGCAATCTTGGCTCACTGCAACCTCTGCCTCCCAGGTTCAAGCAGTTCTCCTGCCTCAGCCTCCCAAGTAGCTGGGATTACGGGCACTTGCCACCACACCCAGCTAATTTTTTGTATTTTTAGTGGAGATGGGGTTTCACCATGTTGGCCAGGCTGGTCTCGAACTTCTGACCTTGTGATTCACCTGCCTCAGCCTCCCAAAGTGCTGGGATTACAGGCGTGAGCCACTGTGTCCGGCCTCAGGTAAGTCTTTATTAGCAGTGTGAGAACAGACTAATACACCTTGCCCTTCAGACTTCAGTAGCAGCACAGTATTCCCTGCAATAGACCATGGATAGGCTCCATCTCTGATACTGCCCCCTTGAGGCTGACTTGAATAAATCATCTTCCCACTTGAGCTGTCTCTTGAATACCGGAAGGGGTCAGCATATTCATGGCTTTGCTCCTGCCATGAATATGGCAGGATGAACCATGAACCTAGGATCCAGGAGCACCCTCATCAATACAACCATTGAAGGGGCAATAGCAACCTTACGATTGCCACTCCTGTTCAATATGGCACCAAAAGAGGATACCATTGATGTGAAAACACAGGCCTTATTAGTCAACTGGCTTTGTGCTCCACTGTACCAATGCTTGAACTACTACCTTTGAATCATTTCCTGGGTGAGTTTCCCATCCTAGAATGTTGGGTTTGTTAGCTGAGATTAGGTCTTACGTTTTCTTTATTAGTTAAAATAGTTCATGGTCATTAAAGCTCTACAACTTTCAGACCATTGTTGTTATTCTGCCTTATATACGACACCATTATGTAAAATGGTGTCATATTTGCATTTAGCCTATGTATATTCTCTTGTGTACTTTAAATCATCTCTAGCTTACTTACAATACCTAATGCAATGTAAATTCTATGTAAATAATTGTTATACTTTATTGTTTCAGGAATAATGACATGAAAAAAAAAGCTTCTACATCTTCAGTACAAACCCAGCCATCCTTTTTTTCTGAGCATTATCTACCGCCAGTTGGTCGAATCCACAAGTGCAGAACCCACAAATACAAATGGGTGCCTATAGTTTTTGAGCTGTGCTAACATGAAAGAGTATAAATAATTACATTATACCCGCACTACCAAACTGAAATTGTCATATCTGAAATAAGTTACCTTCATTATGTTGTAGTAGGTCAGTTAATGGCTTTTGGACAGACATGTCCTGAATTCTTTGTTTGTTCTCTGCAAACAATTCTATAAAGACTTACTAAAGCCTTGGCTCATGTTTTAGAAAGTGAAAGTCTGGCTGACTGGTGGATCTGTGTGCAAGCCTGAAGGCCACCCTCTCTCTCTCTCTTTCTGTCTTGTAAGCCTAGGCCCTTACATAGGTTACCCTCAAGGCCAAGGCTGAGCCCATAATCAGGCAGGCATGGGTGATTGTCTCTCATTGAAAATAGCAGAGCAACATTGGTGCCTACAAATGATTATCCCTATATTGATTTCAATAATACAATAGTGGAATGAGGTATCTGTTTAGGTACCTTCAAGGACAATTTTATGTGATTTGTTTATCTCTATTTGGCTGATTCATTCTCCCTAACTCCACCTCCCGCCTATCCACATATGTATAGGCAGGTTATAGCCATCATAGATGTGAAGATTAGTTTGGGTGCTCTTTTCTACCAACAGTAAAAGTGGACCATCTGCTTTGCAAGAATAAAGTTTGTCTATAATAACACCAAACCTATTCCTTGACTCAACAGTCCATTCTACAATAATTACATTTTTATGCCCATACCGTCTCCCCAAAATGCATTTTCACACCACTGAACACTAGTTAAAACTATGAGTTCCAAGTCTCCCTACCTCTTGGGATGTTTCATAGGAAAATCTCCACTGACCAAGTGACATAGGTCTGGCATTTATTTCTGTGCCTCTTCATCACCACATATTCAACTATTCCAAAATAGTTATTACCACCATCACTCTACTCTAGTTCCTTCTGCTCATTATCTCTTACACAATATATCCTATCTAATTAGGCTTCACCTTATGTGTTGTGCCCAAGCGAGTTAGAAAAACGCCACACTTTGGGATGAATTAAGAGTCCTTTATTAAGCCAGCGGCCAAAGAGACGGCTAACACTCAAAATTCTCTTGGCCCCAAGGAAGGGGCTTAACTTTTATATCTTGGTTTAGGAAGGGGGGGCTCTAGTTAAAACAATTTTACAGAAGTTAAGTAGTCAAAAAAGTTAAAAGGATAAATGGTTACAGGAAAGTAAACAGTTCTAGGCGCAGGGGCTTTAAGACTATTACAAGGTGATAGACATGGGGCTTTGGGCGTTATCAATCAGGCGAATTCTTGGGGACTGCGGATATAGCTTGCCACAGTATCTTATCAGTTAATTGCATTCTTGGATGTGCTGGGAATCAGCTTGCACAAGTTAAGTCCTTGAGGAAGGGGCTGCCAGTGAAAGAGCCAAGATGGAGTTTGTCCGGTTCTCTCAGCTAAGGGAGAAACAAGGCCAGGTGAATAAGGAAAAAACAAGGTTGGGCATTACATATGAAGTAAGCTTTTGTAAATATCCCAGGGGATGAAGGACAAGGAGTTGAAAGATACAGAACAAAGATTCAGAATTTTATTTCATTTTCTGCTTCTAGCATCTGAAAGAGATTGTAGAGTGTTGATACAATTTCTTCCTTAGTAGTCTGATAGAATTTCCCAGTGAATCCATTCACTGGGGAACCAACAGTGATGCTTTCTGTTTTGAAGATTATTGATTATTAAATCAGTTTCTTTGACATATATAGGCTAATTCAGATTGTCTGTTTATTCTTGTGTGAGTTTTGACAGATTGTCTCTTTGAAGGAACTGATTCGTTTCATCTAGGCTATAAAATTTGTGAGCGTAGGGTTGTTCATAATATTCCTTGATTGTCCTCTTAATGTCTATGAGATCTGTAGTGATGCCCCCTCTTTCATTTCTAATATTAGCAACTTGTGTTCTCTCCCTCTTTTTTCTTAGTCTTGGTAGAGGCCCACTGATTTTTTTTATCTCAGAGAACCAGCTTTTGGTTTTACTGATTTTTCTCTATTGATTTCCTGTTTTCAGTTTCATTGATTTCTATAATAATTTTTACTATTTTATTTTGCTTTCTTTGGATTTAATTTGCTCTTCTTTTTCTAATTTCCTAAGGTGTAAGCTTAGATTGTTTACTTTAGATCTTTCTTCTTTACTAATGTATGCATCGGATGCTGTAAATTTCTCTCTAAACAAAGCTTTCACTGTATGCCACAAATTTTGATAAGCTGTGTTTTCATTTCTATTTAGTTAAAAACAAGTTTTAATTTGTCATTAGATTTTTTTCTTTGACTTTTATGTTATTTAGAAGTGTGTTTAACCTCCATGTATTTGGGAGATTTTCCAGTTATCTTTCTACTACTGATTTCTGGTGTAATTCTACCATGGCCCGAGAGCATGCATTGTATGATTTCTATTCCTTTAAATTTTCTAAGATGTGTTTTATGGCCCCAAATTGGTCTATCTTGGTGAACTTCCCATGTGAGCATGAGAAGAACATATTTTCTGCTGTTGTTGGGTGAAATAGTGTGTAGAAATGTTCATTTTACCCAACTGGTTGATTATATTGTTGAGTTCAACTCTGATTTTATTTATTTTCTGCCTGCTGGATCTGTCCATTTCTGCCAAGAGAGGTGATGAAGTCTCCAACTGTAAGAGTGGATTCATCTATTTCTCTTTGCAGTTCTCTCAGTATTTTGACACTGTTGTTAGCACACACATGTTAAAGATTGCTATGACTTCTTGGAAAATTGACCCCTTTACCTTTATGTAACTTCTCTCTTTATCCCTGATAATTTCCCTTCTTTGGAATGAAAAGTCTGTTCTGTTTTAGAAGTCTACTCCATCTGAAATTAATATAGTTATTCCAGCTTTCTTCTGATTATTGTTAGCATGGTCTATCTATATTTATCCATCTACTTTTAATCTATATGTGTCTTTATATTTAAAGTTGGTTTCATGTAGACAACATGTAATTACATCTTTTTTATCATCTACTCTGACAATCTCTGTCTTTTAATTGGTGCATTTAGACCATTGATGATCAAAGTGATTATTGACATATTGGATTAGTATCTACCAAATTTGTTACCATTTTCTATTTATTGCCCTTGTTCTAGTCTTCAATTCTATTTTTGGTCTACATTTTTTCTGCCTTTTGTGGTTTTAATTGAGCATTTAATATAATTTCATTTTTCCTTCTTTCTTAGAATATCATTCATTTAGAATCAATTTTTGTTTGTTTTTTGTTTTTACTTTCTTTTATGGATTTTCCAAAAGAAAAGCAAATTAAATCCTTGGAGTTTGCAATATATATTTACAATTAATCCAAGTCAACTTTAAAATAACACTATACTACTTCATTGGTAGTGTATATTATAATAGCAAAATAACCTCAATTCATCCTCCCTCCTGTCCCTCATATCATTACTGTCATTCATTTCACTTATAGATAAGCATACAGGAACATTATATATGAATGTAATACATATATTGTATATGGCATTTATATACATATGTAAACGTAAGTATACGCAATTGAATACATTGCTATTATTTTCTATTATGTTTCAAATTGATTAAAAATAAGAAAAAGTTTTTATTGTACCTTCACTTATTCTTTCTTTCTCTGATGCTTTTTCTTTATGTAAATCTGAATTTTTTTTTTTTTTTTTTTTTTTTTTTTGAGAGAGGGTCTCACTCTTTGCCCAGGCTGGAGTGCAGGTTCGCCATCACAGCTCACTGCAGCCTCGACCTCTCAGGCCCAAGTGATCCTTTCTATCTCAGCCTCCTTAGTAGCTGGGGCCTCAGGCATAAGCCATCATGCCTCACTAATTTAAATAATTTTGTTTTTGTAGAGACAGTCTCCCTATGTTGCCCAGGCTGGTCTTGAACTTCTGGGCTCAAGCCATTCTCTGACCTTAGCTTCCCAAAGTGCTGTAATTGCAGGCATGAGCCACTGTGCCCAGCCTTATATATAAATTTGTGACATATCATTTTACTTCTTTTCAAATAACTTCTTTTCATATTTTTGCAGGTCTACAACAAATTCTGTCATTTTTTGTTTGTCTGAGAAAGTACTTCTCTTTCACCTTTTGAGGTTAAGATCACAGAGTACATTCTACTAAGGGTAGAATGCTAAGTTGGTGGGTTTTTTCTCACAGCACGTTAAATACTTTATTCTCTTCTTGTTTCCATAATTTCTGAAGAAAAGCTAGATAAAATTCTTATTTTTGCTCCTGTATAGAAAAGATGTTTTCTTCCTCTGGCTTCTTTAAGATTTTTTTCCTTTATCTTTGATTTTCTGTAGTTTGAAAATGGTATTCCTTGGTGTAGTTGTTTGAGCAAATATTCTGCTTGGTGTTCTCTGACCTTCCTGAATCTAAGGCTGGGTGTCTAGCTGTTATTTGGGGAAATTCTCAGTCATTACTGTTTAAAATATTTCTTCTGTTCCTTTCTTTCTTTCTTTCTTTTTGGTATTCCCATTAGGCATATGTTACACATTTTTAATTGTCCCACAGTCCTTAAATATTTTGCTCTGTTTTTTTTTTCAGTCTTTTTTTTTGTTTTCTTTTCAGTTTTGGATTCTTTTCCCAGCTGTGTGTAGTCTACTAATAAGCTCATCAAAGATCAAAGGCATTCTTCATTTCTGATAGTATTTTTAAATATTAGGCATTTATTTTTGGTTCTCTTTTAGAAGTTTTATCTCTTTTCTTACCTTGCCCATCTGTTCCTGCATGATGCAACATTATAAGAAATATATTTTGTCTCTGCCCCCAGTTTTGGCACAAAGCTTCTAAAACCCTTGTAATTTCCTGAGTCACAGGGGTGATGGGAATAGCGTTTGTTATAATATTTGGTCCCTGTTCCTGACACAGAGCTTCTAAGACCAGGAATCTCTGAAGTGAAATGAATATCTTCGTGTTAATGAGATATCTGATGGCTGATATCCCCTAGATTGCTTCAGGATAGGACTGGTTGCCAGGGATTCACCCATCTGATTAGAAGGTTTCAGCCCCATCCCCAGATGTCCAGGGAAAGGAGAGGAGATTGAGTTTGAGTTAATCTCCAATGGCCAGTGATTTTATTAATCATGCCCATGTAAAGAAGTCTCCATAAAAGCCCTAACTGAAGGAGTTTGGGGAACTTCTGGTTTGGTGAACATCTCAAGGTGCTGGGAAGGTGGTGCACCCAGAGAGTTAATGGAAGCTCGGTGTCCTGTCCTGCACACTCTGCCATATGCATATTTTCTATTTGGCTGTTCCTGAGTTTTATCCTTTGTAATAAACTGATCATTGCAAGTAGACTGTTTTTCTGAGTTCTGTGAGCCAGTCTAGCAAATTATCAAACCCAAGGAGCGGGTTGTGGGAACCCCTAATATGTAGCCAGTCAGTCAGAAGTACAAAAGACCCAGGCTTGTGACGGGCATCTGAAATGGGGGGCAGTCTTTTGGGACTGAGTCCTTAATCTGTGGGATCTGCTGTAACTCCAAGTAGACAGTGTCAGAATTGAAGTGAATTGAATTTTAGGTCACCCAGTTGGTGTCCGCAGAGAACTGGAGAATTTCTTTGTGGGGAAAACCCACGCATTTGTTATCAGAAGTGTTTTATACAGAGAAACAGGTGTGGACTTTTTTTTCTCCCATGTTAAATATTGTCTACTTTATCCATTCAAGCCCTTAGTATTTTAATAATAGTTGTTTCAAATTCCTAGTCTAATAATTGCAACATTTCTGCCACATCTGAGTCTGATTCTGATACTTTCTCTCCTTATACTGTTTTTTTTTTTTTTTACCTTCTAGTATGTGTAATAATTTTTCTATTTGTTTTTGAGACAGGGTCTCTCTCTGTCACCCAGGCTATAGTACAGTAGCATGATCATGGTTCACTGCAGCCTCAATCTTGTTGGGCTCAAGTAATCTTCTGCCTCAACCTCCCAAGTAGCTGGTAGCTGGGACTACAGGGACCATGTCCAGCTAATTTTTTGATTTTTTAAAAATAGAGATGGGGTCTCAGTTTGTTGCCCAGGCCAGTCTCTAACTCCTGGCTTCAAGCAGTCCTCCTGCCTCAGTCTCCCAAAGTGCTGGGATTACAGGCATGAGCCACCTTATGCAGCCTGTAATTTTTTCTTAGTAGCTGGACATGATGTCCCTGGTAAAAGTTAAGCAATCTCTTAAGTTCGTGGCACACAAAATAATTGATTCAAACAAAGCTCCTATCTTGTTTTGGTTACTTATTTTCTTTAATTTCCAATTCCCACTTTTCACCCACCTCCATTCTTATTTCCCACTTCCAGAGATATCCTTTTTATTGTATTAGGGATGGTGATCCTTTAGCTCCTGCATATTTTTGGAAAATGTGTATCACATGTAATGTGAATTGGTATCAATGATATTTTGACCTAATACTCAATCTTTTCTTTTTCTTTCTTTCTTCCTTTGAACTGGAGCTATATTTTTAAGATCTCTTCATGTGGATGGGCGTATGCCAATCCAGTGCTCCTGAATCCTACATAGTAATCTTTGGACTGTATCCATCAAAATTTGTTTTATTAACACCATGCCACAATAATCTACATTATAAAGAACATTCTTGCACTGGTCCCCTCATGAGCTCACGTGAGAATCTCCTTGGGCTGCATATCCAGGAGCAGAACTGATTGATGGTAGGATATTGCTAAGTAGTAATGAATTAGTAATGAATCACCCACGTGACTGGGTAAGTTTGTACCCCCAACAACAGGGCAGAAAGTTCCTTTCTCCCCATTAGACAATTTAACAACACCCACAGTTGAGGAGATAGCAACGATCGACACTATTCACTCTTCTGATTTTTCTCAATCCAATGATAGAGAAATGATATCTGATAGTTGTTTTAATTCTTATTTCTTTCAATATTGAGTTTAAACAGTTCCTCATATGTTTTTATTTTAGCCTTTTGGCTTTCTTCTTCTCCAGGAATGCAACTGGAAACAGCTGTTACAATGTTTCTTTTATGTTTGATTGAGCAATGTTTTCTACTTTAGACCTTCACATTTACTTCATTTTTTTCTGTCTTTTTAAAGGAAACAGGTCAAAATGAGCAAGAGATGCATGAGCGTGGGTCAGCAAACATGGGCTCTTCTCTGTAAGAACTGTCTCAAAAAATGGAGGATGAAAAGACAGACCTTGTTGGTATGGTTCAGAGTCTGTGTGTTCTCACATTTAGAGGATGAAAAAGTATTTTATCAGGCAACATAAACACTTCATTTTCATTATTTAATATTGCACATATGTGTAGTCTAATTAACAAGCTAGTTTTTTTTTCAAATTCTGGGCTTTGCTATTTGTTCAAGTAAAATTTATTTTTTCAAATTACATTATGTATTATTGTTTTATGTCTTACTAGAGGCATTTTTTAAAAAATTCATATTCAGAAACTCCTTGAAAAAGCCATATCTTTATACTGCAAAGATAACAATTCTTAACCTCTGAGCTCATTTGAATCTCATGAACGCATTTGTATAGAAGTTCAGGGACAAAGTAAAAAAGAGGCAGGGAATCCAAAATCTGAGAAACAATCAAAAGGCAAATTGTAGCACTTCTACACAATGTCATTATAGACACAGACAATGTCAGTTTGAAAGAAATAATGATCATGTAAATAAACGGGAAAATAGTATTGTGAACTTTTACTTCTATTAAAATAGTACTTATTTTCTTCGATCATAGAATGATTAGATGTGCTTTGTGCAAAAAATTTAGTAAACTCAGAAAAATATAACAAAATCACCCATAGAATACTCATAGTTCAAAAGTTATATTAACATTTGATCTTATGAACTTGTGTGTGTGTTCATGCAACAAATATGTATTGAATGCTTGGATAGTCAGGGAATAAAGTATACAACAATTCCTGTATAGGGAAAAGATTATATAAATGTAAAAGTTGAGACCACACCCTACATAGGTGTTTTAACTTTAAACTTTTAGCTTTTTTTTAATAGAAACATTATATTTATTTTTCTATTAAGATAGAAATAGATATAGACGTAGACCAACACACATAGCTAAAAAAGGATCATATGATGAAGATGACATATAACTCTTTTAAAAAGGACTTATGTGTAGAATTATAACTAAATAATTAACTAGGTTCTTATCACTGGGTTTCAATTGCATTGTGCTGTATTTCCAATTCCCGAATGTGGTCACAATGACAAAGACTTTAACTTTTTTTTTTATGAGCAACATTTTGGGACTATCTTCTTTCACATACCAGCAACAGAAGGTAAAAATATGATCTTGCTCCTGTTGATGGAAGCTAGTTACCTATTCCACATCACCTACTATTTATTTATCACTGTCACTAAAATTTTAACGTGACTAAACTGTTGGGCCATTCATAAAGTAATCCAGGCTTTATCACTTGCACTAAAGTGTGGTAAACTTAGATTCCCAATTATAACTAGAATTGATGTTACAATTCTGTCTTGGTAGACAATGTGCATATTTTAAAATATGCAGATTAATGGACAAAGAAAATCAGGATATTTAAAAACTAGGAGAAAGAACAAATGGAATGCAAGCCAAATAACAGAATTAAGTATTTCAAACTGTTTGTGGATGATTGATCTGTGGTACAATATCTACCAGTTTGCTTCTTTTTTCTCTTATTGCTATATAGGAATGGCTCTTTTCATTTCTTCTGGTACTGTTTCTGTACCTATTTTTCTCCAATTTACATCAAGTTCATGACATTCCTCAAATGTCTTCAATGGATCTGGGACGTGTAGATAATTTTGATGATACTAATTATGTTATTGCATTTGCACCTGAATCCAAAACTACCCAAGAGATAATGAACAAAGTGGCTTCAGCCCCATTCCTAAAAGGTATGTTCCCTAGTTGTTCATAGTAATTTCCTTATTTGCAAAAGGCACAAATTCATTTTGAGATTTCCTTCATAAAGTATGTTGAATGTTCAAGTTTCTAGAGTTTATTAACAACATTAATGTATATTCCTTCCAAGTCTCAAAATTTTGTGTAGTTTGTTCACTACTGTCCCTTTTAGGAAATTCCATATTAAAAGGGTTATCTTCATAATTGTACATATCAAAATGAGATAGTCCAGGGTTATTTAAAGGTATGCTTGTGAAAAGATTCTGGAAACATTGGACTGTAGTGACAGCATGATTTTTCAAATACATAAATATTAAGAGAGAAACTATACATCATTTCAAAAACCCATGGGCAATATTTACAATGAAAAGAGGTGACATGTTTCCTTGTACCACAAAGTATATATGTGGGTGGGACACAAGGCTCTAAAAGCCACAAGATTGACATGATTTTTCCTCTGGGTGTAGGAAGAGAGCAAAGAGAAACAATAAGGTATCTGATGGTCCTGAAGAAACTTCTTTAAGAGTTCATAATTACCCACCAAAAAGCAGAGAGGGCCAATTTAAGAATAGCAACTGAAACCATATTCAGAAATTATATTACTAGTATAGTTTTGGAATGCTATTGAAGCTGTTAAATGTGTAAAGTGTGATAGACCAAATAAGTAAGTATGGAATAGTCTCATTCTCTCACCCATGTGTCCTTAAAACTTGGGAGTCACAGTATGGAAGAGAAGGTCTAGGGCAGGACATTTACAAGGTGAAGAACCTTGTCATTCCAGATAGCTTAGAGAGCCATCAAGACCTGATCGGTTATGCCAAAAGAACTCAGCAGCCAATGTGGCATAAGTCCATGCTTTCATCAAGTTATTAAATGAAAAATATAACTAATTGTTTTACCATTAGAGGATGATACAGGTTGAGCACCCCTAATTCTAAAACCCAAAATCTGAAATGCTCCAAAATCTGAAAGCTTTTGAGCGCTGACATGATGCATAAGTGGAATATTCCACACCTGACCTCGTGATAGGTTTGACTCTGTGTCCCCACCCACATCTCATCTTGAATTGTAGTCCCCACATGTAGAGGAAGGGACCTGTAATCTCCATGTTTTGAGGGAGGGAAGTGATTGGATCATGGGAGTAGTTTCCTCCATGCTGTTCTTATGATAGTGAGTTCTCACAAGATCTGATGATTTTATAAGGGGTTTTCCCCCCTTTGCTTCCTGTCTCTCCTGCCACATTGTGAAGGTGCCTGCTTCCCCATCTGCCATGATTGTAAGTGTCATGAGGTCTCTCCATGTTGTGGGAATCAGGAGACCAGAAAGACCGGATGGGTGGAACAGGAGGATTTTATTTAGGTGGCCACCGGCCCAGCAGATTAATATCCAGAGGCTGAGCCACGAACAAAGACAGGGCTTGACTTTTATTCATGCAACTGAAGTGGGGTGGCTAGCCAGTGGCGTGAAATTTGCAGGATGGGGAAAGTGAGCTTACAGAAGCAGAACAAAGGCAGTTAATCAAACTGTGACAGGTTTTGCAATTTAGGCATGTCTTGTGACCTTTGCCATCCTGCACAAATGGGAAAACAGAAACTTACAAAATCCTTGCAAACTTGCAGAAATAGTTACAAAAGTAATTATAAGAGCAGAACAAAGAATGATAGCATGGGGAGAGAATTTCAGGCAGAGACTGATAAGAACTTGTTTTTCTCATCCCCGCTCTTGGAATCCATTTCTCTGGGGCCCCTGCCTGGCCTTGCAGATAATGTTATCATAGCTCCAGCTGGACTTTGGAGTGAGTCAGCCTGGTCAGGGAAGGACTTGTTTTCTCTTTACTTGTTTTTCTTATATTTCCTGCTTCAGCCAGCCACGCAGAACTGTGAGCCAATTAAACCTCTTTCCTTTATAAATCACCCAGTCTTGGGTATGTCTTTATAGCAGTGTGCAAACAGATCAATTCACCTCATGTGATCGGTCACAGTGAAAACGCAGTAAAAACTTTGTTTTATGCACAAAATCATTTCAAATATTGTATAGGCTGGGTGTGGTGGCTCATGCCTGTAATTCCAGCAATTAGGGGGCCGAGGTGGGCGCATTATCTTAGGTCAGGAGTTCCAGCCTGGCCAACATGGTGAAACCCCATCTCTACTAAAAATACAAAAATTAGCCAGGCGTGGTGGCATGTGCCTGTAATCTCAGCTACTTGGGAGTCTGAGGCAGGAGAATCACTTGAACTCAGGAGGTGAAGGTTGCAGTGAGCTGAGATTGTGCCACTGCACTCCAGCCTCAGTGACAGAGTGAAAGTCCATCTCAAAAAAAAAAAAAAAAATATATATATATATAGTATAAAATTGCCTTCAGGCAATGTGTATAAAGTGTATGTGAAACATAAATGAATTTCACAATTAGACTTGGGTTCCATCCTCAAGATTTCTTATTGTGTGTATGAAAATATTATAAAATCCAAAAAAAAATTGAAACCCAAAATACTTCTTATCTCAAGCATGTGATAAGAGATACTCAGCCTATTGTAATGAGTTCTTATTATGGAAAATAGCAAATAAAGAGAAAATATAAGCACATATCCCACGTGAACTATTGCACAACCAAATAGATAATGGAAAATATTATTTTGTAAATGTTTTATATTAGTAGATGAAAAAGAAATGATAGAAAAAAATCACCATTTTGAAACTCCCATTGAATTAATGGACCTAGGCACTGAGGGTCAACAGCTGCTAATATCTCAAAAAGAGAAACAACTAGAAATTATAAGCCTCTCATAAAACAACACATCAACACCTATCAGCTGGCAAAAAAAGGATTAGACCTGAGTCTGATTAAGCCTCTGGATCTAGCTGCTGGATTGTAGGAAATATGGAGGACAAAAGAACTTGTTGAATTGCACCAGGAGGATGCGCTTATATGGGTTAAATGGCCTGGTTAGATCAGTAACAGTCAGCCATTTACACTATATATTTTAGAATAAACAAAGTCTCTTAAGGAAACACTATCTAAATGCAACAGTTTTATGCTGTCTTTGGAAATTTGGCTACATTGACATCACTTCCAAATGAAAATGTGTACTATAATTGCAGCATATATTCCAACTTTACATAGGCTTGTTTGTATATGAATTAAATTGAGGTATTGGTATTTCCAATATCAATATTTATACCAATACCAATACCAATGATTATTTCCAATACCATTGGAATTTCCAATACCAATAATTATTTCAAATTCATTATGCCTTAAATTATTGTTTTTTGTTTTTTTTTTGAGACAGAGTCTCGCTCTGTCGCCCAGGCTGGAGTGCAGTGGTGCAATCTCGGCTCACTGCAAGCTCCGCCTCCCGGGTTCACGCCATTCTCCTGCCTCAGCCTCTCCGAGTAGCTGGGACTACAGGCGCCCGCCACCACACCCGGCTAATTTTTTTTTTGTATTTTTAGTAGAGACGGGGTTTCACCGTGGTCTCCATCTCTTGACCTCGTGATCCGCGCGCCTTGGCCTCCCAAAGTGCTGGGATTACAAGCGTGAGCCACCGCGCCCGGCCAAATTATTGTTTGATATGGTTTGGCTGTGTCTCCACCCAAAATTTTATCTTGAATTGTAATCCCCATAATCCCCACAATCCCGGTGAGTCAAGGGAGGGACCCAGTGGGAAGTGATTGGATCATGAGGGTGGTTTCTCCCATGCTATTCTCATGATAGTGAGTGAGTTCTCATGAAATCTGATGGTTTTATAAGCATCTGGCATTTCTCCTGCTTGCACTCATTCTCTCTCCTGCCTCCCTGGGAAGAGGTACCTTCTGCCATGATTGTAAGTTTCCTGAGCCTTCCCCAGTCATACGGAACTGTGAGTCAATTAAACTTCTTTTCTTTATAAATCACCCAGTCTCGGTATTTTCTTTTTTTTTTGAGACAGAGTCTCGCTGTCGCCCAGGCTGGAGTGCAATGGCGCGATCTCAGCTCACTGCAGGCTCCGCCCCCCGGGGTTCCAGCCATTCTCCTGCCTCAGCCTTCCGAGTAGCTGGGACTACAGGCACCCGCCACCTCGCCCAGCTAATTTTTTGTATTTTAGTAGAGACGGGGTTTCACTGTGTTAGCCAGGATGGTCTCAATCTCCTTACCTCGTGATCCGCCCGCCTCGGCCTCCCAAAGTGCTAGGATTACAGGTGTGAGCCACCGCGCCCGGCCTCGGTATTTTCTTATAGCAATGGAAGAACAGAATGATACATTGTTTAAATGATTTATTTGGAAGGGTAAATTATATTTGCAATACAAATGTTCGCCATACATTTCTGATTTTATCCAGAACATCAGAAATTCCCACCTCCCTCCCCTCCATGTCTTATTTAGGCCCAGCACTGCCTTTAGGAAGGAAATAGCTTTAACATAAAATAACCTCAACATAATTGAATATGGCCAGGTAGAGATCTTCTTGCTTAACTATTTCTTTTGTTTTCTTCACATGGCAGGAAGAACAATCATGGGGTGGCCTGATGGATGAGTTGGATTTGAACTATTCAATAGACGCAGTGAGAGTCATCTTTACTGATACCTTCTCCTACCATTTGAAGTTTTCTTGGGGACATAGAATCCCCATGATGAAAGAGCACAGAGACCATTCAGGTAACTTTTGTAGGAGAAAAAAATTTTTTTTTTGCTATTTTATCAGTAGCCACAAAGGGGGCATACCTGATAGCAGAGGTGAAACTACACAAACATATACAACCACAACATATACCTTTAATTTCTGAACATAAAGGAGATTCATGTTTATTAAATGAAGCTTATGTGCTTAAGTACATTGTTTTATTAAGAAATTATATTTACTATTATTTCTAAGTTGCTCCTAAAAAAACACCTGAACAAAATGATCTTGCTCATCGACTCCCAAACATTTTCTTAAAGTTTAGTGCTTTCTTGACATAAGCAACAGAAGATCCAAGCTCAAGGAAAGCAATCTTGACTAATGGAAATAATTATAAAATATAATGAAAAATCATTGAGAACTGGTCTTAAAAATATTCGTAAAGTAATTCTGCTATATTCCGCTTGGGTGTGCTCTGCAACTCTCAACTGAGAAGACTTACCATCCACTATGTTATCATGGACTTCGCATTTTGAAACATTTGAAATTTTGTTTCTTTCTGTAGCCAAGATTGTATCATTCCATAATAATGGATGTGTTCTTCTTCTAAAGCTCACTGTCAAGCAGTGAATAAAAAAATGAAGTGTGAAGGTTCAGAGTTCTGGGAGAAAGGCTTTGTAGCTTTTCAAGCTGCCATTAATGCTGCTATCATACAAGTGAGTTTAAAGTTAAAGGAATCTGGCCAGGCGCGGTGGCTCACGCCTGTAATCCCAGCACTTTGGGAGGCCGAGGCGGGTGGATCACGAGGTCAAGAGATCGAGACCACAGTGAAACCCCGTCTCTACTAAAAATACAAAAAATTAGCTGGGCGCGGTGGCAGGCGCCTGTAGTCCCAGCTACTCGGGAGGCTGAGGCAGGAGAATGGCGTGAACCCGGGAGGCGGAGCTTGCAGTGAGCCGAGATCACGCCACTGCACTCCAGCCTGGGCGACAGCAAGACTCTCTCTCAAAAAAAAAAAAAAAAAGTTAAAGGAATCTAACTGCATTGCATTTGAATTTTGCTGAATGGTGATTTAATGGATTATCCTATTATATCATTTATTCACTTCATTAAAGAGGCACAATATACGGAACAACTTCCATATTGAAACCATAGTACTGAGTACTGGGGATCAGAAAATAAGTAGAACACAGGCACTTTTCTCCAGGAATACTGGTATAGGGGGAGATAGAAACATGGATATATAGTCATAATGAGAGTTTAGATTCCATCATAGAATTTTTTATTTTTAACTGTTTTTTTCTTAGAGACAAAGTTTCACTCTGTTGCCCAGGCTGGAATGCAGTGGCTATTCACAGACATGATTATAGCTCACTGCAGCCCCAAACTTCTGGGCTCAAGTGATCATCCTACCTCAGCCTTCCCCAAGTAGCTGGGATTACAGGCCATGCCACCATGCCTGGTTCTATCATGGAATTTAAAATGGTGTACTAGGCAAACAATGAAGCAGGATATACCCTGATAAAAAACATCAGGGAAAATTTGCTAATTGAAGTGACATTTCAGCTAGTCTTAAAACAGGAGTAGCGTTTTGTCCAGTGAGGATGATGATGTTCTAAGGAGTCATGACAAAACCTAAAGTGTTCCAGGAACCACAAGGGGCCAGATCATGAAGGGCATATATACATAAAATATATAAACATAGAATGTACATGATTCCTTATAATTTAGAGAAAAAGCCTAAGGTTGGAATTAGATTGATGATAACAATTTGTTCATTGATATCTTTCTTCAGATCGCAACAAATCATTCAGTGATGGAACAGCTGATGTCAGTTACTGGTGTACATATGAAGATATTACCTTTTGTTGCCCAAGGAGGAGTTGCAACTGATTTTTTCATTTTCTTTTGCATTATTTCTTTTTCTACATTTATATACTATGTATCAGTCAATGTTACACAAGAAAGACAATACATTACGTCATTGATGACAATGATGGGACTCCGAGAGTCAGCATTCTGGTAAATCATAGACTCCAATCCATTATGCAGCATAAACAAACAGAACAACTTAGCTGGTTGACTCCTTAGACCAGGGGTCCCCAAGCCCCAGGCCACAAACTGCTACTGGTCCATGGCCAGTTAGGTACCAGGCCACATAGCAGGAGGTGAGTGGCAGGCAAGTGAGCAAAGCTTCATCTATATTTACAGCCACTCCCTATTGCTTGCATTACCACCTGAGCTCCACCTCCTGTCAGAATAGCCGCGTTATTAGAGTATCACAGAAGCTCGAACTCTATTGTGAACTGTGCATGCGAGAGATCTAGGTTGCGGGCTCCTTATGAGTATCCAATGCCTGATGATCTGTCACTCAAGAGATCTAGGTTGCGGGCTCTTTATGAGTATCCAATGCCTGATGATCTGTCACTGTCTCCCGTCACCACCAGATGGGACCATCTAGTTGCAGGAAAACAAGCTCAGGGTTCCCACTGATTCTACATTATGGTAAATTGTATAATTATTTCACTATATATTACAATGTAATAATAATATAAATAAAGTGCACAATAAATGTAATCCACATGCATCATCCCAAACCATCTCCCCACTCCTGTTTGTGGAAAAACTGTCTTCCATGAAACTGGTCCCTGGTGCCAAAAAGGTTGGGGACTGCTGCCTTAGATCTCTAAAGCATCATATATACACTTGCCGCTTTCATAAAGTAGTATGTTTATAAATTAGTGGAGCAGATGACCATGCAGACTTGGTGACTTGAAACTTTCCAAATTTATTTGACTTAAAGACAGCCTGATCCTGTAGATGTTTGCCAATACTCAGGGCGCCAGATGATTACTTGGTCACTAGTTACCATATATGGGTGAACCCAAATACACAAATACATGAGGTTTCCAATGTTCAGTCAAATACATGTTTCAAATACCTTATGTTAGGAATGGTGATTGATTTTTGACCCAGTGTTGGATGAGTCATCACTTTTATGACACTGAGCAAAAAGAAAACCTTTTATCTTTAAACATTGAGATATTTTAGTTGAGGCCGTAGAGCACTGTGGTAAGCCTGCGAGGCAAGAAGCCATGGGTTGTCTCCATCTCAGCATTCAGTAGCTACCATCTTCGAAAATTACTTAAACTCTTTACACCTCAATTTTCTCTTCTGTAAGACATGGATAATAATATGTACCTCTCACTGGTCCTGAGAATTAAAAGAGATGTATCTAAAATGTTTTACATGGTGCTTAAGAATAAACACCCGATATTAGGTGTCAGTTGATGGAGATATGGGGAGCTTTATGGCCAGAGAGGACAGTAGAGGCAAGTTGGGAAACAAGGGTTGAATTGTCTATTAATGGCAAGATATTTTCAAGAGTTTAGCCAAATGATGCATTAGAGACAGGTGCGGTAAATGCCTGAGTTCTGGAGTCAGAAGGAAATGGCTTGAATCTTGAATTTGCCCTTTACACACTGTGATATTATCTCAGTGTTAAATAAGATATGTAGAATGTATATAAGGGTTCTGGACATATGCTACATAGGCTTTCAAAGAATATTAGACATTACTGAGTAGAAAAAAATGAAGTTAATGTGATTTTCTACACAAGTGTTCAATACACCGGGTGGAGAAGTGGAGAAGATGAATTACTTCTTTGGTTTAGGATGAAAGTTTTTCTCTGATGTCCTTTTCTGTAGCAAAATTGAGTAACTCAGTACTAAAAAAATGTGGTCAAGATAGATAGATAGATGATAGATAGATATAGATATAGATAGATAGATACATGATAGATAGATAGATAGATAGATAGATAGATAGACAGATAGATATTTCGTTTTTTGAGACAGAGTCTTGCTCTGTCACCCAGACTGGAGTGCAGTGGCACGATGTTGGCTCACTGCAACCTCTGCCTCCCGGGTTCAAGTGATTCTTCTGTCTCAACCTCCTGAGTAGTTGCGACTACAGGCGAGTGCCACCACGGCCGGCTAATCTTTGTACTTTTAGTAGAGACAGAGTTTCACTATGTTGGCCAGGCTGGTCTCGAACTCCTGACCTCAGGTGATCCACCTGCCTCGACCTCCCAAAGTGTTGGGATTACAGGCATGAGTCGCCACCCCAGCCTATTTTTTAAAAAATGATATACAAAGAATTAGAGAAAAATAACCAAGATGATTTTAAAAATAATAATCCAGTGAGAAAGGATTAAAAATCAGGGCATTTTTTTCCTCTTGTAAGAAAAGCCTGAGGCATTTTACTTGTACAGCATTTAAGTGGAACAAAGGAGGGTTTATAGAATATAGATGAACAATTTCAGATGAATAAAAGTGTACTGTGCAAAGGGAGTTATTACAGTTAGCCATTAAAAATAAGCCATCCCAAAACATGATGGCATTTTCTACTTTAAATAAAAACTAACTGTTCACTGTGGACACATTATAAGCCAGTTGCCATATTAAACCCATAGAATAAATAATTTCATTTAATTTTCCTGTTTTCCACCAGAGAAAACTGAAGTTTGAAGAGATAACTACCTCTCAGGATTATATAGTTACAATGTAGCAGGAGAAATTGGAACTAACTCAGATCTGTGATTAGAAAGCTTTTTCTCTTTCTCCTTTAAAGAACTTTCTTCCTGTTTATTTGGCATTGATAGTAAGGGAAAAGGTATCTTCGTATTCATCTATATGTCTGTATCTATCTATGTCCTGTGGGTATGTATAAATGCGCATCTATATCTAATTATCTATATTGGGGATTGGTAATCAGCTGTTTTTGTACAATTTGCGAATTAGGAATTTCTTTTACATTTTTTATCATACTTTAAGTTCTGGGATACATGTGCAGAATGCGCAGGTTTGTTACAGAGGTATACATGTGCCATGGTGGTTTGCTGCAACCATCAACCTGACATCTAGGTTTTAAGCCCCACATGCATTAGGTATTTCTCCTAATGCTATCCCTCCCCTTGCTCCCTACCCCCTGACAGGTCCCAGTGTGTGATGTTCCCCTCCCTGTGCCCATATGTTCTCACTGTTCAACTCTCACTTATGAGTGAGAACATGCGGTGTTTCGTTTTCTGTTCCTGTGTTAGTTTGCTGAGAATGATGGTTTCCAGCTTCATCCATGTCTCAGCAAACGACATGAACTCATTCTTTTTCATGGCTGCATATATTCCATGGTGTATATGTGCCTCATTTTAAAAATCCAGTCTAACATTGATGGGCATTTGGGTTGGTTCCAAGTCTTTGCCATTGTGAATAGTGCTGCAATAAATATACGTGTGCGTGTGTCTTTATGGTAGAATGATTTATGATCCTTAGGGTATATACCCAGTAATGGGATTGTTGGGTCAAATGGTATTTCTAGTTCTAGATCCTTGAGGAATTGCCACACTGTCTTCCACAATGGTTAAATTAATTTATACTCCCACCAACAGTATAAAAGCATTCCTATTTCTCCACATCCTCTCCAGCATCTGTTGTTCCCTGACTTTTCAATGATCACCATTCTAACTGGTGTGAGATGGTATCTCATCGTGGTTTTGATTTGTAATGACCAGTGATGATGAGCATTTTTTTGTATGTTTGTTGGCTGCATAAATGTCTTCTTTTTGAGAAGTGTCTGTTCATATCCTTTGCCCACTTTTTGATGGGTTGTTAGTTTTTTTCTTGTAAATGTGTGTAAGTTCTTTGTAGATTCTGGATAGTAGACCTTTGTCAGATGGATAGATTGCAAAAATTTTCCCCCATTCTGTAGGTTGCCTGTTCACTCTGATGATAGTTACTTTTGCTCTGCAGAAGCTCTTTAGTTTGATTAGATCCCAATTGTCAATTTTCGCTTTTGTTGCCATTGCTTTTGGTGTTTTAGTCATGAAGTCTTTGCCTACGGCTATATCCTGAATGGTACCACCTAGGTTTTCTTCTAGGGTTTTTAAGATTTTAGACCTTATGTTTAAGTCTTTAATCCATCTTGTGTTAATTTTTGTGTAAGGTGTAAGGAAGGGGTCCAGTTTCTGTTTTCTGCATATGGCTAGCCAGTTTTCCCAACATAATTTATTAAATAGGGAATCCTTTCCCCGTTTATTGTTTTTGTCAGGTTTGCCAAAGATCAGATGGCTGTAGATATGTGGTGTTATTTCTGAGGCCTCTGTCTGTTCCATTTTTCTATATATCTGTTTTGGTACCAGTACCATGCTGTTTTAGTTACTGTGGCCTTTCAGTATAGTTTGAAATCAGATAGCGTGATGCCTCCAGCTTTGTTCTTTTAGCCTAGGATTGTCTTGGCTATGTGGGCTCTTTTTTGGTTCCATATGAAATTTAAAGTAGTTTTTTCTGATTCTATGAAGAAAGTCAATGGTAGCTTGATGGGAATAGCATTGAATCTATAAATTACTTTGGACAGTATGGCCATTTTCACAATATTGATTCTTCCTATCCATGAGCATGGAATATTTTTCCATTTGCTTTTGTCCTCTTTTATTTCCTTGAGCAGTTATTTGTAGCTCTCCTTGAAGAGGTCCTTCATGTCCCTTGTAAGTTGTATTTCTAGGTATTTTATTCTCTTTGTAGCAGTTGTGAATGGGAGTTCACTCATGATTTGGCTCTCTATTATTGGTGTATAGGAATGCTTGTGATTTTTGCACATTGGTTTTGTATCCTGAGACTTTGCTGAAGTTGCTTATCAACTTAAGGAGTTTTGGGGCTGAGACTATGGGGATTTCTAAATATACAATCATATCATCTGCAAACAGAGACAATTTGACTTCTGCTCCTCCTATTTGAATACCCTTTATTTCTTTCTCTTGCCTGATTGTGCTGGCCAGAACTTCCAATACTATGTTGAATAGGAGTGGTGAGAGAGGGTGTCCTTGTCTTGTGCTGGTTTTCAAAGAGATTGCCTCCAGCTTTTGCCCATTCAGTATGATATTGGCTATGGGTTTGTCATAAATAGCTCTTATTATTTTGAGATATGTTGCATAAATACCTAGTTTACTGAGTGTTTTTAGCATGAAGGGGTGTTGAATTTTATTGAAGGCATTTTCTGCATCTTTTGAGATAATCATGTGGTTTTTGTGACTGGTTCTGTTTATATGATGGATTACATTTATTGATTTGTGTATGTTGAACTTGCCTTGCATCCCAGGGATGAAGCCAAGTTGATCATGGTAGATAGGCTTTTTGATGTGTGGCTGGATTCAGTTTGCCAGTATTTTATTGAGGATTTTTGCATCAATGTTCATCAGGGATATTGGCCTGAAATTTCCTTTTCTTATTGTGTCTCTGCCAGATTTTGGTATCAGGATGATGCTGGCCTCATAAAATGAGTTAGAGAGGAGTCCCTCTTTTTCTATGCTTTGGAATAGTTTCAGAATGAATGGTACCGGCTCCCCTTTGTACTTCTGGTAGAATTCAGCTGTGAATCCGTCTGGTCCTGGGCTTTTTTTGGTTGGTAGGCTATTAATTACTGCCTCAATTTCAGAACTTGTTATTGGTCGATTCAGGGATTCAGCTTCTTCCTGGTTTAGTCTTGGAAGGTTGTAGGTGTCCAGGAATTTATCCATTTCTTCTGGATTTTCTAGTTTATTTGCGTAGAGGTGTTTTTAGTATTCTCTGATGGTAGTCTGTATTTCTGTGGGATCAGTGGTGATATCCCCTTTATCATTTTTTGTTGTGTCTATTCGATTCTTCTCTCTTTTCTTCTTTATCAGTCTGGCTAGAAGTCTATCTATTTTGTTAATCTTTGTAAGAAAACCAGCTCCTGGATTCATTGATTTTTTTGAGGGGTTTTTTACATCTCTATCTCCTTCAATTCTGCTCTGATCTTAGTTATTTCTTGTCTCCTGTTAGCTTTTGAATTTGTTTGCTCTTGCTTCTCCAGTTCTTTTAATTGTGATGTTAGGGTGTCAATTTTAGACCTTTCCTGCTTTCTCCTGTGGGCATTTAGTACTATTAATTTTCCTCTAAACACTGCGTCAGCTGTGTCCCAGAGATTCCGGTATGTTATGTCTTTGTTCTCATTGATTTCAAAAAACTTATTTATTTCTGCCTTAATTTTGTTATTTACCCAGTTGTTCAGGAGCAGGTTGTTCAGTTTCCATGTAGTTGTGCAGTTTTGAGTGAATTTCTTAATCCTGAGTTCTTATTTGATTGCACTGTGGTCTGAGAAACTGTTTGTTACGATTTCTGTTCTTTTGCATTTGCTGAGGAGTGTTTTACTTCCGATTATGTAGTCGATTTTAGAATAAGTGCTATGTGGTGCTGAGAAGAATTTATATTCTGTTGATTTGGGGTGGAGAGTTCTGTAGATGTCTATTAGGTCCGCTTGGTTCAGAGCTAAGTTCAAGTCCTGAATATCTTTGTTAATTTTCTCTCACATTGATCTGTATAATATTGACAGTGGGGTGTTAAAGTCTCCCATTATTATTGTGTCAGAGTCTAAGTGTCTTTGTAGATCTCTAAGAACTTGCTTTATGAATCTGGGTGCTCCTGTATTGGGTGCCCATATATTAAGGATAGTTATCGCTTCTTGTTGCATTGATCCCTTTACCATTATACAATGGCCTTGTCTTTCTCTAAATAGAAAGAAAGCAAACACAGAAGTAAGTTTGAAAAAGAATAATTTGGCCGAGCTCAATGGCTCACGCCGGTAATCCTAGCACTTTGGGAGGCCGAGGCAGATGGATCACCTGAGGTCTGGAGTTCGAGACCAGCCTGGCCAACATGGTGAAACCCCATCTCTACTAAAAGTGCAAAAATTAGCTGGGCATGGTAGTGGGTGCCTGTAATCCAAACTACTCGGGAAGCTGAGGCAGGAGAATTGCTTGAACCCAGGAGGCAGAGGTTGCAGTGAGCAAAGATCATGCCACTGCACTCCAGCCTGGGCAACAGAACAAAACTTTGTCCCATAAAAAAAAAAAAAAAGTATCAGCAGAGAAAGTAGAGATCTGGGAGCCTGGGGTTCAGTTTGGATGAGGTGCAATTATTGAAAGTGGGCAACTGGAGCACTTAAGAAAACAAAATCATTTGAAATGATGTCAAGGTCGTGCACATCATCCAATGTGGAAAAGTCATCTTTTCTAGACGGTGGATGGCTGTGATAGTTAGAAATTTACTGCAAAGGTTTAAAATTGCTCAGGAAACATGTTGGTAAATGTAGCTCAAGAAACAAAATTGTCCTTTTACCTCTTATTTGCAAAAGAGTGGGGGATGTTGGAAAAATGCACTTATATGTACACATGTGAAACTCTAGGGGAAGAACTTTGTCTTCAGTTTGAAAAGATTGTCATAATTACTCTCAAAAGTGGCTGTAAGAGGGCAAAAGCAATATAAAGATTCCAGGGCTCTTGGGGGCATAATCGAGGGAAGAGCACGAATGAAAAGAGAAATACAAGTAAGGTTAGGGGAGAGGGTTTGTCTTAAGACAGACTTGCCGTTTCTTCAAAGCATCCTGCCAGCACCAGCCCAGGATTCTCCTAACAGAGCAACTCCTGTTGACTCACAGTGTTACGTACAAAGGCATCCCAACCTAGCGACACACTGGAAGCAAAGAAGACATACTGCACAGTCTGAAATTAACTTTTACATGATACTCAAGGGAGCGTCACGTCGAATGGTTGTAAGGCCATTGAAAAGGCATTAATTTATCTTAAGGGGGATAAATTCCATGAATAAATAAAGAAGGTTCACCTGAATACACTTACTGCTCATTTTACAGATTTCTCCTGATTCCATGGATTACTTAGGAGCTTCAGAATCTGAAACTGTATACCTGGCACTGCTAATAGTAAGAAGACATTTTTTTTCAACATTCTTGCATGAGGGAACACAACCTTTGTATGTTTTGAGTTTCTCTGAATTGTATCAAATTAAGATTTGGAGATTTTAGGCATTTGAAGCAACACACGTGTGTGCACGCGCACACACACACACACGATGGCTTTTAACCTGGACCCCTATTTTTTTTTTTTTTTTGAGACAGAGTTTCACTCTTGTTGCCCAGACTGGAGTGCAATGGCGCTATCTCAGCTCACCGCAACCTCTACCACCTGTGTTCAAGCAATTCTCCTGCCTCAGCCTCCCGAGTAGCTAGGATTACAGGCATGCACCACCATGCGGGGCTAATTTTGTATTTTTAGTAGAGATGGGGTTTCCCCACGTTGGTCAGGATGGTCTCGAACTTCCGACCTCATGTGATCCACCTGCCTCGTCCTCCCAAAGTGCTGGGATTACAGGCATGAGCCAACGCTCCTGGCCCTGGACCCCTATCTTTACAATAATCATCTGTCACGGGTAGTACTGGTTTCACTTGTTACTACTATATTTCTGTTAGGCTGTCTCTGAATAGCAGTGAGGCTAACTTTGACAGTTTCAAAGAATGTTACAGGTTGTCTTTCAGCCTTGTAAAAATGAATGCTATCAAATCCAATTTTTATATATCAAACTCCTTAAATCAATTCCAATATTGAAATCATTGCATTTATAGCGATACTAATTGTGATTGTCTTTCTTTTTCCCTAGCCTTACCTTCAATTTCTCATTTTTCTTTTCATTCTGCGATGCCTAGAAGTGAACTGCTGGAAGAAATGAATGAGAAAGGATCCTGTGTTCAGGTTGAGAAAATCAAATCGAATTTCATGTTTCATTTTAATGTTCATTCTTTAAGGACTTTTTAATATGCTGAATTAATTAAGTAAAAGGCACTTCACAGGACGGTTTTTAAAGACTGTGATATACAAAATTCTTATAACCCATAATATAGGAATACATACTGAGCTTACAATCTAGAGAGAGAAACCACATTAGCACACGCGAGACACTGGAAAAGTAAGGCAGATCATAATTTTACTATAGAGGAAAGTTATGTGTAAGAGGTGGAATCTCTAAAATAATGGGTAAATATAGATAAGCATTGGGAAAGTTAAGCCAATCTGGGAAGGAAGAATAGTTTGTGCAATAAGACCAAGGATGAGATGAAGGCACCAGGAACTCCTTTGTAGGCTTATGTTGGGGGATAATGAAAAATGAAAGTGAGGATAGATGCTGGAAGATCTTGAAACAGAAAAGTATAGGGAAGGTTTTGCAAATTACATAACGTGAAACCAAGACACCAGTGTGTCTCGAACACTTAGCCTTCCATACAAAATATAAACCAAGCTTAAGTCTAATGTTTGTGGAGCAGAGAAGAGTGACAAGATGACTGCCACATTTTAGGAAAGCAACAGGCAGCTGGAATGTCAGAGCGTGGCATGAGGGAGAGATAAAAGAATGAGCAGGAATCAACGGTGGGATGACGAAGGCAAGAACGAGTCTGTAGCAGAGAGGAAAGAGTGATTCTGTCACACATTCCCAAGAAGTGACTGTGCTCAGTAACTAATTAGACATTGGTATGGTGATTAGATATCCTGGATTCTCTGGGACACATCCTTGATTCCAAATCTTTGGACTCACGGTTCTCACAAAGACCTCAGAATTCCAAAGTATCTGTTGTCAAAACTACAGTTCCTAGATTCCTTTCCTTATGCAATTCTGCTTCAAAATCCTTTGCCAGAGGGGGTATACCACTTTCTTCTTTGAAAGAAAACGTCACCATCAACAAGGAGGATTAAGCTTCAGTAAAAAGCAAAGATGATATAAGGATATCATTACTCTACTCATTGAAGGAAACTAGGCTGTTTGAAAGGCAGATGGTGCAAGTAGAAAAATAGAGAGGATGTTGTGCTCAGAATGAATCTACTCCAAAAATTGGAAGTTTAGAGAAAATTCATTAATTTTGATACAAGATTTTTAACCCGAAGTTTATCATTATCACACTGTTTTGATTTCAGAATTTCTCCAAGAAGCAATGCTGTTTTTCCAAACCCAGAAGAGCCTGAAGGAGAGTAGGAAGATATTCAGATGGAAAGAATGAGAACAGCGAATGCTATGGCTGTCCGAGACTTTGATGAGGTAGAACTCAGAAATGTTCTTCATCAAATATTTTTTTTCTGACAGATAAAGTGAGCAACCTTCTAAGTTTAGTTTTTGAAAGACACTTGGGGTTCTTTCATTCTTACACATACAGCTTATTACTTGACTTCAGCAGGTATGCAAGGCCCACAAATCTAAGAGAGCAAAGAAAACACACACAATGCACTGAAGTGAGAAGATCACTTAGGGTCAGGTGTTTGAGACCAGCCTGGGCAACAAATAAGATCCCATTTCTACAAAATGAAAAATAAAAAAATTAGATGAGCCTGGTGGCATGTGCCCGTAGTCCTAGCTACTCTGAGGCTAGAAGATCACTTGAGCCTGAGAGTTCAAGGCTACAGTGAGCTATAATTGCACCATTGCACCCCAGTTTGGGTGACAGAGCAAGACTCTGTCTCAAGAAACACATGCACGTGCACACACACACATACAGATACTGACTTATATCAATTTATTTTTCAGGGTGGTGGTTTTGATAAGTAGAGCTAAACATTACAAAACTTAAGTAAGATTTTGTGTTTTATAACCAAAGTGAAGCTTACTGCAAGTCATTCAGAGAGAGCTTGTCTGCGGTGTATGTGTGCATGAGTGTTTATGGGAGTGTGTGTCTTATCAAATCTGTTGGTTCAGTGACTGTCTCTATTCCTGCTCTCCAAAGAACAAATCCCAGGATATGGTGCAAATGCCCTTTCCTTGCAGGAATGTAGACTGTAAGAGTTCACTTGAAAATGGCAGTTTCTAGGGGAAGAAGTGGTTTGATTCATGATTTGTATAAGGAAAGGTTTGGTGACAAGAGTGTGGAACACCCTCTCAGTTCAAGATGAGAATAAAGTCCCGTTGTTATTTACTTGTCTTTACAGACACCCGTCATCATTGCCAGCTGTCTATGGAAGGAATATGCAGACAAAAAGAAAAATTGCTTTTCTAAAAGGAAGAAAAAAATTGCCACAAGAAATGTCTCTTTTTGTGTTAAAAAACGTTGGAAACAGTAGTTCCGTTAGTAGAGCAATCTTGAATCTGAAGACTGGATTATTCAGGGAATAAGAGTATCTGAATCTGGGGACATCTATTGACAAACACAGCAGACTCAGGCTGCTCCTCCTGCTTAAAAGCCTCAGTTGAAATGATAATGACGTTTTATCTTTACATAGGAAAACAGTTATGTCTGTTCTGTAACACAAACAAACAGAACAACAACAATGAAAAGAGGCGGTCTTTCTGTTAAGAAGGATGGTACAGTTTTTAGGTAACAATTTTATTGCAGCAAATACTACACAGAAGGGAGCCAACGGAGGCATAGCAGTGCTTTCTTCATTCCCCAAAAACAGCGCATTTTGTGAAAGTGGGGGGTTCGGTACAATAGGCTTTGGAATCAAAATATGTTACAACTTCTAGCTCAGCCTCTTACTATCTGTATGACATAGGATGAGTTATTTATCCTCTTTAAGTCTTAGCTTCCTCACCTGTAAAATGAAGCTAGTTATAATGCTCAGGGGTGTGTGTGTGTGTGTGTGTGTGAGAGAGAGAGAGAGAGAGAGAAATAAGTGAAATAATGTATACAGCACATTTCACATAGCACTTGACACACAGTGGGCCCTCAAATGGTATTTGCTTTTATTTTTGTTGCAATTAATTGTATATTTCTGAGCATACCACTTTCTTTCAGGCGAAGTTATAAGGCTGTTAGGACACAATGGAGCTGGTAAAAGTACAACTATTAAGATGATAACTGGAGACATAAAACCAACTGCAGGACAGGTCAGTAAAACGCACAGGAATATGGTCATTAGTGCTACCTAGGATAAACATTTTACAACGAATATTGATGGCAATAATAGACTATGTAGTTGATCCATAATCAATTGGTGTGATTTATGCATTGAATAAAGAGGATTGATTAAAAACTTATATCTTAATTCCAAAAACAGTTTGTTTCTGGGAAGGGCTACATATCATATACACTATGCCTTTTATTGAGTGAGAAATAAAGATATTAAAAGGAAATATATCTTCCTTAAAGTCAGATATCTTTGCTTTATTGATTTATGTATCCCATGAACTTTGTCGAATTTAATGGCCTCACCCAGCATGACACCAGAAACCACTGTCAGAATAATGACAACAACTGCTTATGTGATTGCAGAGCCATGAGTCTTCATATTTAATGACTGTCCTCTACCTATATGCTATAATTAAATATTATGTGTGACTTGTGTAACAATAAGAGTCCATTATCGAGTAAAACTTCATAGGTCTTTAAGAAGGTATATACCACAGAAACTTTCTTACAATTATTGAAACATTTCTTGGCCCTGATGATGTAATGTAGTGATAGAGCAGTTGAGGGTATTATTGCAGATACACTGAAATTCTTGAAGGACAGTGGTGATTCTGGGCTAATGGTGAAAGATCCAGGATGTATTAAGACAAAAGAAATCAGATATAGTGAAAAAAATGGATAATTATCTAAATTGCAAAGCAAAAACTAGAATATATGAGTACCACTTGGTGGTATGTCTGGGCCAAGTTTGGGTAAAATGATGGACAGAAACCAAAGGACCACAACTTCGAAGAGGAAATGCTATTGACCTTGAACATGAGCTCAATGTCAGAGGGAGTGTTTATGAAGGAAGGTCACACAGCGGTGTTCAATGCTACAGAGGTTTCCTGTCCTTCCACTTCCACTCTTGCCTCACACTGCAGTAAGAACAGTCCTTAAAAATGCAAATGAGAGGCCAGGCGCGGTGGCTAACGCTTGTAATCCCAGCACTTTGGGAGGCCGAGGCGGGCGGATCACGAGGTCAGGAGATCAAGACCACGGTGAAACCCCGTCTCTACTAAAAATACAAAAAAATTAGCCGGGCGTGGTGGCGGGCGCCTGTAGTCCCAGCTACTCGGAGAGGCTGAGGCAGGAGAATGGCATGAACCTGGGAGGCGGAGCTTGCAGTGAGCCGAGATTGCGCCACTGCACTCTAGCCTGGGCGACAGAGCGAGACTCCGTCTCAAAAAAACAACAAAAAAAAATGCAAATGAGGTCCGGGCACAGTGGCTCCCGCCTGTAATCCCAGAACTTTGGGAGGCTGAGGCGGGCGGATCACCTGAGGAGGTCGGGAGTTAGAGAACAATCTGACCAACATGGAGAAACACCGTCTCTACTACAAACACAAAATTAGCTGGGCATGGTGGCAGGTGCCTGTAATCCCAGCTACTCAGGAGGCTGAGGCAGGAGAATCGCTTGAACCTGGGAGGCCAAGGTTGCAGTGAGCTGAGATAGCGCCACTGCACTCCAGCCTGCGCAACAAGAGAGAAACTCCATCTCAAAAAAAAAAAAAACAAAAAAACAAAAAAACGCAAATGAGGTCGTCAATCTCCCATGTACAACCTCTCACTTAGAATTGATCCAAAATCTTTACCATGGCTGCAACCGGCCCATCATAATATGGTCTGTTGACCGCCTGCTCACATTGGCCTCAAGGCACCTTGTCGCTGTGGGATCTTTGGGTTTGATCTTCCTGTGGCTAGAGTGCCCTTCCGTTGGCTCCTCATGTGCTTGGCTGTCTCCTTCTCATCACTTAAAAATTTATCTCCCCAAAATGCCTTTTCCTAACTACATTGTCAGCAAATTAAATCCTCCCTGTTATTCTTTAGCATATCTATTTCCTTGAAAGCACAAGGCAGAGGTTATAAATCGTTCACTTATGTGTTTACTTATTACTTATATTTTCTGTTTCTTTCTCCACAATGAAAGCTCTATGAGGCAAGATTAACTAGCTCTCTCCTTTGTACTGGGGGGAGACAGTGTAGCATCAAGGTCAAGGACTTGGATTCTGAAGGTAGATCCCAGCTTCAAGTCCGAGATTTACCCTGTTGTGACCTTGTACAAGTTTCATAATCCATGCTTGTGATAATTTTCTGTATGTAAAACATCAATGATAAAACGAACACCTAACACATACAGGGGTTCTGTAAGGATAGGATAATGTAATTAAAAATATATTATATGCTTAGATTCTGGCACATAGCAAGCACTGAGGACACATTAGATGTTATTATTGTAAAGCATAGCCTGGCTCATAAAAATAATAAATGTTACATGTGTATATTGGTTCCTATTGGCTAGATACAGTGCTAAAAGTTTGTTTATTTCTTAGTTCAGGATTTCTCAACCTTGATATTACGGACTTGATAATGTCAATTTGTTGTGGGGAGCTGTTCTGTACGTAGTAGGATGTTTGGCAGCACCCTTGGCCTCTACTTACTAGATGCCAGTAATACTGTTTTCCAATGCATACACACATGAATTGTGACAACCAAATGTGTCTCCAGACATTGTTAAATATCCCCTAGGAGGAGGATTCCCCTGGCTGAGAACCACTGCCTTATTGCAAGATAAATCCTATAATTATAACTATCACTGGCGAAACAGAATTCTCAACAAGTATCTATTCCTTTGAATGTCTGGATCAATGAATAAAGCCAAGTAAAAGACACTCAAATCAGCAATCTTGAGTTCAATCACGGTCATGGAATTGGTAGTAAAGTCTGCACTACAATGGATAACCATGGAATGTCTGCCTTTTGAAGTGGGCTTTTACCATCTTTTCCCCAAAACTAAGTGATTGCTGATTTGCATTTGTGCACTTAGCACCTGTGTGTGTGAACAGAAGGGCATCTCTGAAGTACAGCTTACATGCACATACATTACGTTACATTTGGGATAGAATCTGAGAATGAACTTATTTCGTGTAGGTGATTTTGAAAGGGAGCGGTGAAGGGGAATCCCTGGGCTTCCTGGGGTACTGCCCTCAGGAGAATGCGCTGTGGCCCAACCTGACAGTGAGGCAGCACCTGGAGGTGTACGCTGCCGGGAAAGGGCTGAGGAAAGGAGACGCGATGATCGCCATCACACGGTACCTGGGGCTGAGGGGCACTCCCCTTCTTTGCTGAGGGGATGTTGTATTAATGACATACACACAAAACGAAGACAGGGAGGTTCTAATTGATGACCCCATGCTTGTGGGAGAAGATTTGGTCATCTAGAACTCCATTCAGTGTCGTTTTCTCTCACTTTGAACCTGGAGAGAAAAGTGTTTATTGATTATTCTTTTTCTTTTTTCCTTTTCTTTCTTTCTTTTCTTTTTTTTTTAAACAGTAGTAAACTTTAAAGCCACTGAAAGGTTTTAAATGCCTAAGGGAAAAATAAACATTTGCTTCCAATCATTTTCTCATTAAGCATTCTCTGCTAGATGGAGAAGGCTTACTTTACACACACACACACACACACACACACACACACACCTTTGACTCCGCGCCACAAATGGGGACTTAACCCACTGCCCGTTCTCTGTCCAAGGCGACCCATTTGCGCTTCTGCTATCGCACCTCTGCCCGCGTTCCTGCGCCCCAGGTTCCCCGCTGCAGCGCGGGAGCGTTGCTTCGCCTGGCCTGCTGGCCTCCTCTAGACCTTAGCCACCTTCTCCGTGGCAAGAAGGGCTACATGCACTGACAGATTTTCCGTTGGTGGTGGCTGGGTGGTGGCGAGGCGTGTTTCCGGGCGCACTTAAAACCTAGCAGCTCTCTCCAAGTAGCAGCTTCCCCTACTCCGCCCCTAGGACTGAGGACCTAGCCCTCGGTGCCCCCTCACTCCTCCCCGTCCTACCCCGCCATCACCTCCTAACCTCTCCAATATACTCTCAAGCCTCACACGGGCGCCTGTCCTCCCTTTGCATTCCCTAGCTCCCGGGCGCCCCGTTCGGTTGAAGTTTACGTATCTTGGGACCTAATTGCTCCCAATTATCCGCGCAGCCTAAGTCCCGCGTCTGCCTGGCTCTCTCCCTGGGAGCCTGAAGCTACCGGGCAGTTCATTGGGTGTCCTCGGGGAAAAGGTTCAAGCTGTAGAAATGAAAGAAGTGGGGCTGTGGGAGGGGAGAGGCTCCAGAAGGAAGACCACAAACACGTGCGAAGAAATAAAAGCCACCACGTGTGCACGCGCGCGGGGCCCAAGGGCGCGAGCGCGGAGCACGCCCCAGGGGGCCAGGGACAATGGTCCCCTGGAGCGGGCATAGCAGGCGGCGCGGATACTCACACGAAAGCGTGGTAGATGAACGCCCAGCCGCGGGGTCTCTCCAGCACGTTGTACAGGTACCGGCGGGTGCTTGACGTTGCGCCGGCAGCTCTGGCTACTCGTGTAAGAGAGCGGCTTCCCCAGCAGGCTCATCCGGGCCCCCTGCTTGCCCCGGCGGCTCTCCCTCAGGCCATCGCCGCCGCCCCCGAGCGTGGCCGCGCGGGTGCCCAGCAGTAGCAGGCCGTCGCCCCTGGCGGCTGCCGAGTTCAGCAGCACCCTGCCCCCGGCCCGACTCCACATCCTTCGTGCCGCTGCCCAAGCGCCCCCGGCCCGCCGCAGCCGCCGCTGCGCCGCTCTTCACCCAGAGCCCGGCGGCGCCGCCCTCCTCTCCTCCCGCGTGGTGGCGGGGCATGGCATCACCAAGGGCACCGCGAGGGGGCCGCCAGCGCCTGCGGCGGGGGCAGCGGCCTCATGTTCGCCGGCGGGTTTCAAGGAGGAAGCCGGCGGCCGACGGGTCGCCCGCCAGCCAGAGACCACTGAGCCGGGGGCGGGGAAGCGGGCAGCCAGCAAACCGTCCGGGCTTCGGGGCGGGAAAGGAGGGGCTGCAAAGGAGGCCGAGGAGTCCCAATTTCTAACAGCCTTTAGCTTCGAATTCTAAATCCGGACCTGTTTGGGGCGTCGCTTTGAGAGGGTTTCTCTTGCTCCCTCATTCTCGCGACTACCACTCCCTCCTTCCCAAAGTGCCCCCGGGGATAGAGTGGGGGAGTGCAGGGCGCTCCGAGGCGCGCTCCCACGCGCACGCACACAGCCCCAGGCTTCCCCTTCCCTCTCTCCACTCCCCACGCCCTGCAGCGAACCGGCCCCAGAAGCCCCTCTCCGAGGCACGAGTTCGGTTTGGTTCTGGCAGGGGCTTTGCAGCTGTCCGGAAGGTGAAGTCAGCCTTGTGTCCTGAGGAGAAACTGGAGATGCAGGTCGCTGTGCCCTCCCGCTGCTACGTCGCTGCGCCGGATCCTGCCATCCTTCCGCAAGGGGTGAGAGCGGGAACAGCCCTGCCCTGCCCTCCAGGTATTAGCTAGCCTGGAGGCTGGAGCGCAAGGTAACGCTCCGGGAAGTGGCACTCGGGTCCCCGCACACGGGCGAGTCCTCCGCAGTTCAGTGGACAGACCCGAAGGACGCGGCTGCCAAGTCCGCGAGGCAAGGACCAGGCATCTTCCCGCGCCTCACTCCAGCCTGCGGACTATGACTTTCCATCCCAGTATCAGACAACAAGCCCGCGAGTAACTGAACATCCTTTCCAGTCCATGGGTGGAGTCCCTTTTTTTTTTTTTTTTTTCTTTTGAGACGGAGTTTGGCTCTGCGGCCCAGGCTGGAGTGCTCACTGCAACCTCCGCCTCTTGGGTTCAAGCGATTCTTGTGCCTCAGCCTCCCTAGTAGCTGGGATTACAGGCACCCGCCATCATGCCGGGCTAATTTTTTGTATTTTTGTAGAGACGGGGTTTCAACATGTTGGCCAGGCTGGTCTTGAACTCTTAACCCTCAGGTGATCTGCCCACCTTGGCCTCCCAAAATGCTGGGATTACAGGTGTAAGCCACTGCACCCAGACTGATTATTCTTGGTTTTTATTTGTTTGTTTTGTTTTTTGAGACGGAGTCTTGCTCTGTCATCAGGCTGGAGTGCAGTGGTGCGATCTTGGCTCACTGCAACCTCCACCTCCCAGGTTCAAGCAATTCTCCTGCCTCAGCCTCCTGAGTAGCTGGGACTACAGGTGCATGCCACCATGCCCAGCTAATTTTTGTAATTTTAGTAGAGACAGGGTTTCACCATGTTGGCCAGGATGGTCTCGATCTCTTGACCTCGTGATCTGCCTGTCTCAGCGTCCCAAAGTGCTGGGATTACAGGCGTGAACCACTGAGCCCGGTCCAGCCTGATTATTCTTAATATGGGAAGACATCATTGAAAATATGAGTTTGATGACTATGAAAGGTTCATAAAGTATCTAGGTGGTTTAAATTTTATGACCACTCTGACCACTCGTAAACACTTCCCCCACCGTCGTGTTTCTCCTGATTTGCTCATTCTCCCATGTACATTCACCAGTGTTGGGATTATGTGGATTGACTCTGTTTTCCTTAGGTTAGTGGATGCGCTCAAGCTGCAGGACCAGCTGAAGGCTCCCGTGAAGACCTTGTCGGAGGGAATAAAGCCAAAGGCATGGGCAGGGCTTGGTGTTGCTCTGAAAGTGCCATAGATGGGAACCAGACAGGCTGTTCCTCCCGTTGCAGCTGTGCTTCATGCTGAGCATCCTGGGGAACCCATCAGTGGTGCTTCTGGGTGAGCTGTCAACCAGGATGGACCCTGAGGGGCAGCAGCAAATGTGGTGAGGTGCTATCATGAGCAACCTCTGGATGAGTGTATTGATCCTTTGAAAACTGGCCTGCAGAATCGTTGTTTACTTAGAAAGGGAAAGACACTCACAGTATCAGGAAAAGCAATATTTTAGGAAAAAAATTATCTGATTTCAAATCACAACCAGCTTTTATTGAGAAGAAAAAGCTATATTATCTCACCCTAATATCTGTTCAAATAATTTTTGTGTCTGTGCCTACATGGAACATTTTTATACAGTCAAATCAATCTATAATTAAGCTTTAAATCTTTCTGCAACATCACCTGATATACAATTCTTATGGAGGAAAAAAAGAAACATTCCAAATCTTAGATATATTTTTAAATTATTTTTGGGAAATTTCTGAATTCTGTCATTTTGTACCTATAGGGAGTATGTCATGATTATCACGCTTTTTAGTAAATTCTCCTAATTTTCTTTGTTCCTACTGCATTCTCATAAATATTTCTGAACTTTGTATTTTTATAAACAGCATCTTACCCAATATCATTTTCTATGTTCTGAATTATATACTCTAACCAATAGTTTGGTTATTTCCATGCCTGTCATCCCTACACACACCCCTTCTTTGTCTAGTCTGAATTCGCTGCATGTTTCATCTGTGCGTCGATGGAAACTTCTTTTAAAAATTCCAAATACCTTGAGCATTCATGAGTTCATGTTTTCCCTTGACTTAACTTTAGGCAGGTGATTCGGGCCACCTTTAGAAACACGGAGAGGGGCGCCCTCCTGACCACCCACTACATGGCAGAGGCTGAGGCAGTGTGTGACCGAGTCGCCATCATGGTGTCAGGAAGGCTGAGGTGAGTGCCTGTCAAAGCCGGCGCTCAGCCCCCAGGTTGTGCACTATGAGCAAAGTTTATTTCCCTGCACCAGGCTACCCATTGTGAGGAGCTAGCATGGTTGCTCCCAACTCTGTGTGGCCTTACTCTGGCCTCCAGAGGCTGAACATCACAAGCCATACATTTTTCTCTTTTCTTGCTTGACTTTATCCTTCTCTTACCTTCAGACGTATTGGTTCCACCCAACACCTGAAAAACAAATTTGGCAAAGACTACCTGCTGGAGATGAAGGTGAAGAACCTGGCACAAGTGGAGCCCCTCCATGCAGAGATCCTGAGGCTTTTCCCCCAGGCTGCTCGGCAGGAAAGGTAGACACAGGTGTTTTGTTTTATCACAGTCCTTGGTTTCTGTTTCCATATTTCTACTATGATGACAGAATAAGAGCCTCATTTTCCTCGTTCTTTAACGAGGTTGATCAAAGAGCACTTACATTATGAGTGTCTCTCTAACACCACACAGATGTGACTATTTAAACAGATTGTTGACGATGTTGTTGCTCCTTTTCATTTTTTTATTTTTATTTTTTGAGACAGGATCTCACTCTGTCGCCCAGTCTGGAGTGCAGTGGTGCAATCACTGCTCACTGCAGCCTCAATCTCATGGGCTCAAGTGGTCCTCCTGCCTCAGCCTCCACAGTAGCTGGGAATACAGGCACACACCACCATGCCTGGCTAATTTTTAAGTTTTTTTGTGGAGATGGGCTCTCAATCTGTTTCCCAGACTGGTCTCAAACTCATAGGCTCAAGCAATCTTCCCTTCTTGGCCTCCCAAATTGCAGTGGTTACAGGCATGAGCCACTGTGCCTAGCCTTGTTGCCCTTTTTAGACTTGTACCCATCAGGGGTTTCAACCTTGACACCTGGAGTTCAGCCTCACTGTCTTCCCTTCACAGGTTCTCCTCCCTGATGGTCTATAAGTTGCCTGTTGAGGATGTGCGACCTTTATCGCAGGCTTTCTTCAAATTAGAGATAGGTAAGAGTGATTGTTTAGAGACAAAACCCTGGGAAACAGATAAACCTAAATCTGACATAAAACCAGTATTTAAAAAATACATAAACATAGAATTATGCTGTTACATCATTAATACATTACTAAGACTGCTAATCCAGTGTTTTTCAATAAGGGGTGATTTGGCAATGTCTGGGAGGGTTTGAGGTTCTTACAAGTGGGGACAGAGAGGTCGGATGCAACTGGTTTCTAGTGGATGGAGGCCAGGGATGATGCTAAATACCCTACAGTGCATTGGTCAGCCATCACAGGAAAGAATGATCAATCAAAACATCATTAGTGCTGGGGCTAAGGAACCCTACTGTAATTGAGCAAGGCTCTGGGAGAAAGAGACCATTGACATTCAGGGATAGATTATCCACAAATTCATACAAACAGAAACATATGAATTTGTTTTTTGCCTTTATGTATTGTTTGATAGCCATCTATTGATAGATGCAGATAAGGAGGTTCCTGTCTCTGTTTAGGTGTGTTAATCTGTGACTCATTTTAGGCCCTTGGATTTTGGTCTTTGCATACTGCATCGATGTATCAGGGGCTTGGTTTTTCCCTGTCATGTTAGTGTATGAAATCTGATGAGTTAGTGTATGAAACCTCATGCCCCTTCTTGAGCTGTACTTTCTGGCTTGTCACCTGCCTTCATCAGAGGCCTCAAGCATCCTATATATATATATATATTTTTTTTTTTTTTTGAGAAAGAGTCTTGCTTTGTCGCCAGGCTGGCAGGCTGGAGTGGTGCAGTGGCACAATCTCGGCTCACTGCACCTCTGCCTCCTGGGTTCAAGCAATTCTCCTGCCTCAGCCTCCCGAGTAGCTGGGACTACAGGTGCACACCAGCACACTCAGCTAATTTTTGTAGTTTTAGTAGAGACAGAGTTTCACCGTGTTGGCCAGGATGGTCATCCTAGCTTTTAATGAGACCACACTGACCATTATGCCCCAATGGCTGGTTGGCATCTTTCCAGTTGGAAGGATTCCACAGTGAGATCAACAGGAAGTATTTTATAATGGATTAGGGAGCAGAGATTGATGTTTCAGGAAGGCTGCCTCCCTACAGGCTTTTAAAAAAAGCCTACTTATGTTTCTGCTTTCAAAAGCATTCCCTCCCACCTCAAATTCCTTCTGCAGTACTTAATTTGCTAAAAGCGAAATTCTCATTTAGGGGGAAAAACAAAGTATTTATCAGAGTTCCTTGCTCCAGTATGTGAAGATGACACAAAGTACAAAATGTGGAGATGTAAGCTAGCATTTTTTCCTCCAAATGTTCTTGAACACCGTTACATTCTCAGGTGCAATACACATTGAATAGGCTAGGTGTGGTGTCATCCAAGCCAAATGCCTGCTCCATGGCAATCCCTTTGCCTTGTTGCATAGATTCATTCTTTCCTACCACCAATCTCTTCTGGGTAATGTAAACTCTAGCAAATCCCTAGCCTCACGTGCCCCTTCTTGGTCAGACTTGCTTCAAATTTGAAGACCTATAGCTACGAAGGTGAAATGGTCACTTTTATGTCTTTTCTTTCTCTATTTCCTCCATGACTCATAAATGAATGTTTTGGGCCTCTCCAGGGTGTAGTGTAAGAGGAAAAAAGAAGAGATAATATTGCATCAGAGCTTGATCTGATCATTAGAGCTATGATATCACATTGGGGTCTCCAGTACAGAAATGAAGAATTGCTGGCCCTTTCTTTCAATGGGTGATTTTATGGGTTCCTTGATGACTTTCTTTCCCCCCTCATCTATTACCTCTGATTACAGCTCCCTGGGGTGGGCGATGCATCCTGCTTTTGGCTCTTGTGACCACCTGGCAGCCCCTGAGTCCCTTCCTTGAAACCCCTTTACCTTTCCAGGTGATCTTCTCAAGATACCTCCCCTTTGAAATCCATGAGAAACACACAGCATCTTTGCTTCTCCAAACTCTACAAGGGCAGGGAAGTCAGCCACCCACTGTATTTTTTCTTCACATGTTTCCAGATATAAGATGGGGACTGGTCCTATGTCCAAGGAAAGAAGAAAGAAAATGCCACAGCACTCTGACACTGTCCAACAGAAATATTTGCCTTCCAGTATCATTTTTCCATTCATTATCTTCCTTTTCTTATGTATCTACATGGTTGGGGTCTCAGTCCAAATGGGGTCCAAATTGGTATCAGATGGTAAACTCAAAATAGGATAATTCAAGGAACTTTTGTTTATCAGAAGACTCTTTGCAAAGGTACATGGAACAGTGCAATTACCTGAGATGAGAAACAGTAGAAGTGTTACCATTCTTAGGTCCAAAGGGACTAAAAGAGGAAGTGATGACCTGAACTTGAGGGTAGGGTCATGTAGAACCTACCACCTCGAGAGAAACAAGGCACACACTTGGTGTCAGGGAGGAAGTGAAAGAATAAATGCCTTGACCTCCTGTCTCCCCTGTCCTTCCCAAAGGGCTTGCCATTGGTGACGTCCACCATCTGTTACATCAGCCTTTGGAGTAGACAAGAATGAGGGCCGGTATAGAGGGGTACGTGGTCATCGTCTAGCACAGAGGGTACCATCTCTTAGCTTGTTCTGCACAGATGCTCTGGAACCTCTGATATTGCTTTCCAGTTTTGTGGTGACTCTACCAATACTCTAGACGAATGGGATGGAGTTTCCCTCCTGTTATATGACTATATCATGCGTTTGCTTTCCCATATTTAGTCTAAGAATACTTATTGCCTTATCTTTTATGTTTAAGATCTATTTGCATGTATTTTGGTTTGTAACTTGGTAAAACTCACTGAAAAAAAATAGAATTCCTAATGTATGCTCATTCCTATGCAGTTAAACAGAGCTTCGACCTGGAGGAGTACAGCCTCTCACAGTCTACCCTGGAGCAGGTGGGTCATTTTTAGTGATTCTATATCATCCATGGAATATACATGTATAATGCATTCGCCTGGAGCCGCAGGAGGCAGTATGGCCTTGTTCTCCTCTCTTTACTTCTTTCCTTCCTTTTAGGTTTTCCTGGAGCTCTCCAAGGAGCAGGAGCTGAGTGATCTTGAAGAGGACTTTGATCCCTCGGTGAAGTGGAAGCTCCTCCTGCAGGAAGAGCCTTAAAGCTCCAAATACCTATGTCTTTCTTTAATCTTGTGACTCTTTTAAAGATAATATTTTATAGCCTTAATATGCCTTATATCAGAGGTGGTACAAAATGCATTTGAAACTTAAGCGATAATTATCCTCAATAGTATTTCTTGCAGTGAGACAACAGGGGATGTCAGTGAGGGCGATGGTAGGGCATAAGGCTAAGCCATACCACGCAGCCTTTGTGCCAGCAACCAAATCCCATGTTTCCTACTGTGTTAAGTTTAAAAATGCATTTATTATAGAATTGTCTACATTTCTGAGGATGTCATGGAGAATGCTTAATTTTCTTTCTCTGAACTTCAAAATATTAAATATTTTCTTATTTTTTTGATTAAAGTATAAATTAAGACATCCTGTTGACTTCCGGGTAAGAGGAGTCAATTGGTTACCCAGCAACACAGTGTTTGCTTTTTATAATTCCCTTTTTAAACACTTGTTCTTAATTCACTGGTTTTCCTTTTCTGTCATTTTTTAGAGTTTAGATTGTGAGTCCATGTTTTGTCTGTTGTGCCTATAAAGGAAATTTGAAATCTGTATCATTCTACTATAAAGACACATGAACACGTATGTTTATTGCAGCACTGTTTACAATAGCAAAGACTTGGAACCAACCCAAATACCCATCAATGATAGACTGGATAAAGAAAATGTGGCACATATACACCATGGAATACTATGCAGCCATAGAAAAGGATGAGTTCATGTCTTTCGCAGGGACATGGATGAAGCTGGAAACCATCATCCTCAGCAAACTAACACAGGAACAGAAAACCAAACACCGCATGTTCTCACTCATAAGTGGGAGTTGAACAATGAGAACACATGGACACAGGGAGGGGAACACCACACACTGGGGCCTGTTGAGGGAGGTTGGGACTAGGGGAGGGATAGCAGTAGGAGAAATACCTAATGTAGATGATGGGTTGATGGGTGCAGCAAAGCACCATGGCACATGCCCTATACCTGTGTAACAAACCTGCACATTCAGCACATGTATCCCAGAACTTAAAGTATAATAAAAATAAATAAATAAATAAATAATTTCAGTAAGAACCTGAATGATCAAGTTGAACATATATATATATATAAATGTTATATACAAGTTTGAAACATATTTCTGTTTTTATATGTTTTCTTATGATGCAAGGGTATACTCTTATGCAAATAATTAAAACTTCATAGGTCTTAATTTCCCATAACTCTATATATTATGACCTATCCAACTGGTAACCCTATGAACACCTTAAAATAAACACAATATATTTGTATACTCTTATTTAGATGAGTTTTTCTTGTTCTTAATACTATTATTACTGCAATCTGATTGAATACTTGAAGGAAGTTGTGTGAAAGACCTTGGCTTTGATTTTAGTTGTTTTGTATGTTCTTCTAGTTTTTTGAAAATAAAACACTTCCATCAACCCGTGAGAATATTCGTATGAGACTTTGGGCCAAGGGCCCCAGACTTCTTATTTTTTTAAAAAAGAGACATTAATACTGATCCTACTGAGTCACTTGACTTTTATAAGTCACAAATGAGTCGATACAAGTCAACACATTGAAAACTATAGTTCACTTTACATATATTAGTAGTAGGGTAAGTGTTTCGTGCAATGAGCCAAATTGCCAAAGACTGTGCCATTATCATTGTATGTAAGGCCTGTGCCTTAAATAAGACTTGATTTTATATAAGACTGGGTTCATCTGCACTAATGACACTCAGACTCAGGACTTCAGTGAAGCATTTTTCAACAAGAAAGTGTCAATGTGCTATATGTTGGGAGCTGATGAAGAAACACATCATTTCAGTATTCTAAGAGTATGTTCCCAAAGCTAAAATAAAATGCCAATAATAATCTCAGTGAAAGTGTGTTAAGCAAAGGATTTATATCCAACAGTTCTATAAAAGAAACTGAAACAGTAAACTTGAGCCACATAAAAATTCTAGAGCTATAGTAATTTTGGAAGCATAATATGATAATGGCAATATTATCATTATTTATTAGACTAAGAATACACATTATAACTAGGTTCTGTACATATATTGATTATTTTATGCAATCTTCATAATAACATTACCAACAAATATTCTTATTTATATTTGGCACTGTGAGAGGCAGAATTTCCAAAATGGCCCAGTAGAGATCTGCCTCCCTAATCTCTGGACCCGAAGAATATGACACAATATTGCTCCATTGTCTCTGTTATGTTTCATGACACCTTTCACATTAGGAAAAGAAAGATTATCTGTGTGGGCCTGATCTAATCATCTGATGCCTTAAATGTAGAGAGCTTTCTTAGAATGGTGGCAGAAGGGGAAGTCATAGAGATTTGAAACATGAAGACTTGTTGCTCTGTGTCTGTTTCTGAAGATGGGAGGGCCATGAGGAAGGAAGGTGGGTGTCCTCTACTGTCGTAACTTAAAGAAAACAAACAAAAGAAAAAAAAAACCTGAACTGCCATAGACCACTGTGAGGTATTAAGATATAGAGATTGTTGAGAGTTAGGGGTTGGTTACAACAGATAGTCAGCATTAGATTGACTAGTATAGTAATTCATGCCAAGAAAACAATGAAAGCAAAAACCTAGGGTAAGAATCTCTCAAGCATGCAGGGCACTGATGCAATTGCAATTGAACTGTTCCATGCTTCCTATTGCCAATCCTTACCTGGTGCAGAACTCTGCAAGAGTGATCCTCCCTGCTGTCTTCCCACGTGTTTATCTTTGTTGACTCTCTGGCTAGTGGATACTTCCTTCATTCTCAGTGTATTCACATTGCACCAACCTGAAAGTGTCTAGCCAAGCAATAGTAACTTGCCTATTACTAGTGCTAAAACAAATTATCTTCTCGTTTTGACTTACTGAGTTATATTCATGGAAATTTCAAAGCAAAAGAGTTGAAATCGTGTGCTAAAATCACTGTCTTGGCTGGGTGTAGTGGCTAACACCTGTAATCCCAGCACTTTGCGAGGCCGAGGCGGGCGGATCACGAGGTCAAGAGATCGAGACCATCCTGGTCAACATGGTGAAACCCCGTCTCTACTAAAAATACAAAAATTAGCTGGGCGTGGAGGCGTGCACCTGTAGTCCCAGCTGCTTGGGAGGCTGAGGCAGGAGAATCGCTTGAACCCGGGAGGCGGAGGTTGCAGTGAGCTGAGATCACACCACTGCACTCCAGCATGGCGACAGAGTGAGACTCCATCAAAAAGAAAAAAAAAAGTCACTGTCTTGAAATGAAACTCTTATCATAAGTTGGTGGAAATATTTTAATGTCTCCTCCAAACCCCTCTTCGGACACAATCCAACCCAAGACACAATGCCTTTGGATAAGTTTATCCTTTGACTCAATTAAAAAAACTAGGAAGGAATATCCCCACTTAGATTAAAAGTTGTATTGCATGAATGTTTGGAGTATTTGAAATAGAAGGTAAGAATAACTTATTTTGAGGCCTCAATAAATGAAAATATTACAAGGATTATAAAGAAATAATTTTAATGATACTTAGTTTATTCTTATATAAGATGTGAGTTTCTCAACAGTGGCATGATTGACATTTTGTATTGGAAACTTCTTTGTTGGAATGGTGGTGGGGGAGGCTGTCCTGTGTATTGTAAAATATTTTGCGGCATCTCTGGTCTCTTATCCACCAGATGGCAGTACCACTCCCCGAGTGTGACAACCCAAAATATTTCCAGAAATGTCCAAAATCTCCCCTAATCCGCTAGATTTATATGTTATTTAAACCAACTGCTCGATAATTTTATCTTGAGTAAAAAAATGAGGAATTCAGAACAATTGATCTTAGGAGTTTTTGGTTTCTGTGCTTAGCACATTCGGCCAACCTGCAAAAATTGTCCTTTGAGAACAAATCTAGTAAATTAGCAATACAAATGTTCAGTAATTAATAGAAACATCTATAGACATTGGAATACATTTTGTTTCAAGTTCATGTCCCTTTGAATATTTTCAAGATGGCACGGGCCTCAGTAATGTCACATAATAATCTGTAGATTATTTCTGTGAGGGAAAATAAAGACCTCAACAAACTGTAGTATATATTGAATCAGCAAAACTTCTGATAAAGCAAGTGTGGCAAAGACTGTTGAAAGTAAAATGAAGTCTCTCTTTCTGGGGTGGCAATCTAAAAAGCCATTCCTTGGGTTGTCTTGACAGGAAAGGTTAATGTTCAAGCAGATGTGTTAGCTTACCGGGAGAAAAAGACCTTGACTCAGCACTGACTCCTCACATGAACGCTGGGAGTGCATTTAAACCAGCGCTACAAAATAATCTCAGAATTCTTGGCGGAAAAGGACCTTGAAGGCCGGACACACGCCTATAATCCCAGCACTTTGAGAGGCTGAGGTGGGAGAATTGTTTAAGGCCAGGAATTTGAGACGAACCTGGACAATATAGCAAGACCCTATCTCTACCAAAACACATATGCGCGTGCGTGCGCACACATACACATACACACACACACACACACACACCTTTTTAATTAGCTGAGCACAGTGGCATGAACCTGTAGTTCCAGCTACTCAAGAGGCTGAGGTGGGAGGATGGCTTGAGTTCAGGAGTTTGAGGCTGCAGTAAGCTATGACTGCACCACTGCACTCCAGCCTGGGCAATAGGTGAGACTCTGTCTTTCAAAAAATAAAAATAAAGGACCTCAGCGATCCTACTGTGATTTGCTTGTTTTACAAATGTAGAACCTGACAGATTTCATTACTTGATCTTAGAGAATAGAGAGATATTTATCTCACGTCACAGTAAATTTTGCAGACTTATTTTTGGGAAATGCACTATAGAATATAAATTCAGTTTTAATATCTCTTTACATATAATAAAATATAAGACTGTAACTAGAGGCTGGATAATGGCTTACGGTTCTTCCCTCACTAATAGATGCATAGTAAATCATAATGAGTTTGACCAGGAGAAGAGTCTCTTTTATGATTGGCTTAGTTTGAATTTTTACCCTTCCCTGTATAGGTTCATGCTTTCCTAGAATCACACTGCCCAGTCCTTCATTTAAGATCCTTAATGCTGAACAAATTTTAAGGTGGAGCCCGTTGACTGATAGTGTTGAGTTCAGGAAGCGATGAGCTGAAAATGGTGGAAAAGACCGTCCTATTAAAAAAAAAAAGGATAGAAAATTTAAGCAAAAATGTTTCTATCAGATACTGTGGATATCATATTGTCCTTTTTATCATTTATCTTCTGCTAAACTCATGTGTTATTCTAACACATTGAGTAGCTCCGTTTGCTAAATATTTGGTTATTATCTCACTATTTTGAAACTCTGTCTTGTTAATTATGTCATTCATTTTAGATAATCAAAAGAGAACTTACAGTTTCAAGGCCCATCCATACTTTGACCTGCCTTCCAACCCTAACTAACTTCATCTCCTTTCTTTATCACTTAAACTATACTTTCAAGGCCACATTTTACCTTCCACCAAACCCATCCTAAACTCCCAAATCCAAGTCTTGCAGTTTTCCACTTTTCCAGTCATGGAGCTGAGCATTGCTGGAGAAAATCATTTATCATGCTTGCCGAATGCAATAGATAGAACAGCGTGTATATGTATTTAATTTGCATCTGTCAATATACTGCAGGATTAATGTCCTTGGGGATTCAAGACACATGAAAATTGTAGAAGTAATGTTGTTTTGGCTTAGAAAAAATAAACTCTACACTCTTAAAAAATGTCCCATGTTACATTTTTCTCAACTACAATTCTGATTAAATTTTCCTCTTATTATTCAAATTGAAAATCTTTCTCAACACTCTAGAGAGTAAGTATTCTATGTTGCTAATCAGAAGATTGATATTCTTAAAGCTCAACTGAACATGTGTTAGGTTTATGAACACTAAGTAATAAAACAAAGGATCTATGACTTTAAAATATGTTTCCGAAGAAAGTCTAGACCACAGCAGGATTCCAGGCAGATACCTGGAGTTTCATGTGCTGCAGGCCAAACCAGCTATTCCCTCCTGCTCCCACCCCACTACCACAAACTAAGAAACAATCTCCTCAAAGACAGTAATTAGAACTGATTATGCACTTCCCACTAAAAAAAGCAAGCAGACCAGGCGCGGTGTCTCATGCCTGTAATCCCAGCACTATGGGAGGACGAGGTGGGTGGATCACAAGGTCAGGAGATCGAGACCATCCTGGCTAACACAGTGAAACCCTGTCTCTACCAAAAATACAAAAAATTAGCCAGGCGTGGTGGCGGGCACCTGTAGTCCCAGCTACTCCGGAGGCTGAGGCAGGAGAATTGCTTGAACCTGGGATGCGGAGGTTGCTGTGAGCTGATATCGTGCCCCTGCACTCCAGCCTAGGCAACAAAGCGAGACCCCATCTCAAAAAAAAAAGAAAAAAAAAAAAAGCAAGCAAACCCTTTCTAATTAACTACATTAACCACATCAAGTTTCTGTTTACTGAAATCATCATTAAAAGTCTAAGACTCCCAGATTATCCATCAGCACTAGAGATCTTATCCGCATGTAGTCTTCTCATCCTTAGACCTTTGTCTTCCACTTTGTTCAATCCCACCCATCTGACAACCACAGAAAGCTGAGCCTTAGCTAATAATTTAACTTCATTTGGAAGGTGTAAGCCTAGGACAGCGAGCGTAAGAAAAAAGGAGAAGAAGGTAAGGAAAGATATGAAACAGATTTTATGTGTGCTGCTGGGCTGGCTACTGCTCTGTCATGAGCTGAGACAAAAGCAAGCCGGTTGCTAAGCCAGTATGTTCACTCACTTCATAGGATTTCTGTGGAATGGCTGCGAGTGGGTCCTTGCAGGTGTAGTCCATGGAAGAAAGAAAGAAAAGTAAATTTATCTTCCAAGCAATATCCTATTTCTATTTTCCTGTTGTATAAGGTTTAGCCCACAGGGTATTAGTTTTCATGCTTTTTAAAGATTTTCCCCTTGGGAAAATGGATCCAATACCTGATTGTGTGTTGTTAAGTCACAAATTGAGGGCCAGCTCTTAACAATCAGGCTTGGCAGGCAGAGAATGAAGGCCACCAGACCCAAGCTATACCTGGGATTACAGTCCTTTTGGAGAGCTCTGCAAGAGCACCAGCAAAGGGGGATATGGCAGTACTGCCTGGCAGGTGGGGGGTGGCTTTCTAAAGAAGGAGGTGGGGCAGGTCGCAGTGGCTCCCGCCTGTAATCCCAGCACTTTGTGAGGTCAAGGAGGGCGGATCACCTGAGGTCAGGAGTTTGAGACCAGCCTGACCAATATGGTGAAACCTCCTCTCTACAAAAAATACAAAAATCAGCCGTGTTTGGTGGCAGGTATCTGTAGTCCCAGCTACTCGGGAGGCTGAGACAGGAGACTTGCTTGAACCCTGGAGGCGAAGGTTGCAGTGAGTCAAGATCATACCACTGCACTCCAACCTGGGCAACAGAGTGAGACTCCATCAAAAAAAAAAAAGGGAGGTGGGAGCGGGCATCACTATCTTATATAAATTAAAATGATTACAAAGGGAATACTGTGAGTAAATGTTTGCCAACAGATCAGCTAACTTAGATAAAATGGATAAATTCATACAAAGTCACAAGCTGGCAAAACTGACTCAAGTAGAATAGAAAACTTGAATAGACCTATAACATAAAGAGGTTAAATTAGTAATTTTAAAACTTCCTAAAGAAAACAAGCCCGTGCCCAGATGACTTTACTGGTAAATCCAAAGATATATTTAAATAAGAATTAATACCATTTCTTCTCAAACTCTTCCAAAAAGTACAAGTAATACTTCCCAAGTTCCCAACTCATTTTATAAAGCTAGTATTACTCTGATGCCAAAACCATACAAAGATATCACAAGAAAAAGAAAACTACAGATCAATATCTTTTATGAGTGTAGATGCAAAAATCCTCAACAAAATACTAGCAAAAATAATTCAGCAACATACAAAACAGATTATACACAACGGCCAAGTGGGATCCATCTCACAAATGTTAGTGATTTAGTATCCAAAAAATCAGTCAATATAATACATCACATTAATAAAATAAACATCAGATTAAATCAGATGCATTAACAAACAATCCCATCAAAAAGTGGGCTAAGGAGGTGAATAGACAATTCTCAAAAGAAGATATACAAATGGCCAACAAACATATGAAAAAATGCTCAACATCACTAATGATTAGGGCAATGAAAATCAAAACCACAATGTGATAGCACCTTACTCCTGCAAGAATGACCATAATAAAAAAAAATAGATGTTGAAGTGGATGTGGTAAAAAAGGAACACTTCTATGCTACTGGTGGGAATGTAAACTAGTACAAACACTATGGAAAATAGTGTGGATATTTCTTAAAGAACTAAAAGTAGAACTAGCATTCGGTCCACCAATCCCACTACTGGGTATCCACTCAGAGAAAAAGAAGTCATTACATGAAAAAGATACCTGTGCACGCATGTCTATAGCAGCACAATTCACAATTGCAAAAATGCAGAACCAGCCCAAATGTCCATCAATCAACGAGTGGATAAAGAAACTGTGGCATATACTCCATCATATGACGGAATACTACTCAGCCATAAAAAGGAATGAATTAATGGCATTCACAACAACCTGGATGGGACTGGAGACTATTATTCTAAGTGAAGTAACTCAGGAATGGGAAACCCACCTTCGAGTGTTCTCACTCATAAGTAGGAGCTAAGCTATGAGGATACAAAGGGATAACAATGATACAATGGACTTTGGGGACTCAAGAGGGAAAGGTGGGAAGGGGGTGAGGAATAAAAGACTACAAATTGGGTTCACTGTATACTGCTCAAGTGATGGGTGCATCAAAATCTCACAAATCACCACTAAAGAACTTACTCATGTAACTAAATACCTCCTGTTCCCCAAAAATCTATGGAAATAAACCTAGGGAAATAAAAAAATTTAAAAATAAAATAAGTATCAAAACTACATAGTCATCTCAATTGAAATAGAAAAACATTTGACAAAATTCAACACTCTTTCATGATAAGAACAACAACAATGTACGAATGGAAGGGAATTTTTCCAACCTAATAAAGGAAACCTTTGGAAAATCTATATCTAAAAACATGCTGATCAAAGAATGAATGTTTTCCTCTAAGATGAAGAACAATAAAGGGATGTCTGCTTTCCACTCAACATTGTACTCAATATTTTAGCCAGGTGGTTAGTTAAGGAAATGAAATAAAAAGCATCCACTTCAATAAAACATCTAATAACACTTCCCCAAAGAAGTTGTACAAATGGTCAGTAAGCATATAAAAAGATGCCCAATATAATTGGACATTAGGAAAATGCAAATCAAAACCACAATGTGATACCACTTCACAGCTACTAAGACAGTTATCAAAAAGGCAGAAAATAACAGTTGTTAGTGAGAATGTGGATAAATTAGAATAGTCATGTATTGCTGGTAGGAATGTAAAATGGTACAGCCACTTTGGCAAATTTGGCAGGTCCTCAGGATGTTAAACATGAAGTTACCATATGACAGCAATCCCGCACCTAGGTATATACCCAAGAAAGATAAAAACATATGCCCATGCAAACTTGTGTGTGAATGTTCATACTGTATCATCACTCATGATAGCCAAAAAGTAGAAAAACCCAACAGTCCATCAACTGATAAGAGATCAAATAAAATGTGGTACATCCATACAACTGAATATTATTTAGTGATGTAAAGGAATGAAGCAGAGGTACATACTCTAACACAGATGAACCTTGAAAACATTACACTAAATGAAAAAGCCAGCAACAAAAGGCCACATATAATATAACTCTATTTATATGAAATATCCAGAATAAACAAATTATTAGAGACGGAAAGCATATTCTCTCTGTAAGATAGTTCTTTATAATATGATGAAAGTCAGTGATATGGTTGGCTGTGACCTCATCCAAATCTCATCTTGAATTGTAGTTTCCACAATTCCCACATGTTGTGGAGGGTCCTGGTTGGAGGTAATTGAATCATGGGGGTGGGTCCTTCCCATGTTATTCTCGTGATAGTGAGTAAGTCTCATGAGGTCTGATGGTTTTATAAGAGGAAATTTTCCTGCACAAGCTCTCTTCTCTTGTCTGCCACCATGTGAGACATGCCTTTCACCTTCTGCCATGATTGTGAGGCCCCTCACCCACTTGAAACTGTGAGTCCATTAAACCTCTTTTGTAAATTGCCCAGTCTCAGGTATGTCTTTATGAGCAGCATGAAAACAGACTAATACAGTCAGTCAACCAAGTACAGCTGATGCTTCTCTGCCACAGGACCTGGCCTGCAGTCACTAAAAAAGGAATTTTTCCCAACAGTGATCATGTAAATTTTATATTCAACAGGCCAAGGATCACAATCTTTCTGGAAAACAGACTTAAGCAAGACAAGTCAAACATAACATAGAGATGACATAGAGACCATTTTCCTAAAAATAATGAGACTCAGGGATAAACTGAGTTTGTAGGTCACTTTCTTCACATGTCCCAAAATTAAGTTCTTTTTTCTGTTTTGTTTGTATTATACAATTATAAATGATTTCATATACTAAATGCCAAACATCTCTAGAGAAATCACTTTTAAAACAATGAATTAATGTTTCTGAATAATGGCTGATATAGTCTACAAGAAAAAAAAACTTGGTTAGTAATTAATTTTTAAATTTTTTTAACTATTACATCATGTTAAGACAAAAAATGTGAATATGTGAAGAAGCTGGGATTTTATGGATTGATTATGAGGAACTCAGTGAATCTTTCTGATGCATTTGGTGTGTGGATATGAATGTGGCTGCATTTACAAGTCTGAGTTACAAATATACATACACACACACATATATATATATGATTTTATTGCACAACAATTCACAGGCATTTTATATATACTTTCTATTGCTTTGAGACTTTTCCACCAATAATATTTAGAGAAAGGTTTTTATTGTCTCTGTTTTTCACTCTCAGACTTACATTTTTAAAACATAAGATGCTTTTCTATATCTTTTACTCTACGGGTGCAATGTATTGAATGAGATTGAGAAATATGTACTTTTTCATTACAACCATATTATTTCAAATATACATCCTTTGCTGTTTAGAATCGTTTCTAGTAAGAAGTTTTCTGCACTCATGGTGAATAGCAAAGCGTTTTCTTCTGACATGAAGATCAGCATGACAGGAGAATTATCAGAAACTTTACAGTCAGAAGTAAACCACGACATGCATAATAACAAGTCCATGTTATTGTTTTTTATTCAGATATGAGCTACAGAGATTACATGAATCAGGGAATAAAAGAAAATGTAAACAGGAGGGGTAGTTTAATGAACTTTTTTATACTTCAAGACTGATTTACAATGGTAAGCCTAACCATTGCGAGTCAGACTCAGTTATCCAGGACACTGGGCGGTGGTTGATTCCACAGTTAGCAGATCACCTTCTTGGCCAGCTCACTCTCCTGTCCAGCCTTGCACAATCTCTTTAGGTGTCTACACAGCCAGGACAAATCCTTGGGGATCTTAGATGCCCTGACCTAATGCTTTTATTCTCGGACTAACTTCTTCCCTCCAAATGTTGTTCATGGGCTTTCTGACCTCTTTTTTATTTTATTTTTTTATATTTATTTATTTATTTATTTATTTATTTATTTATTTATTTATTTTTGAGACTGAGTCTCACTCTGTCACCCAGGCCAGAGTGCAGTGGCATGACCTTGGCTCACCACAACCTCCACCTCCCGGGTTCAAACCACTCTCCTGCCTCAGCCTCCTGAGTAGCTGGGATTACAGGCACGTGCCACCACACCCAGCTAATTTTTGTATTTTTAGTAAAGACAAGGTTCACCATGTTAGCCAGGCTGGTCTCGAACTCCTGACCTCAGGTGATCCACCTGCCTCTGCCTCCCAAAGTGCTGGGCTGACCTCTTTACTTGGCCTGCTTCACCTAGATTTGCCTCTCAACCGCATTAAACAGCCAGGTGTAGATTCTTCCTCTGGCAATACTCTTTGAGACTGCCTTGGCTAATGTGCCTCCTGTTGCAACTGGCCCCTAAATACCTTACCTGAGCTTTGACTATAGAAAGTAGCACTGCCTTGAGGGTCATCCTGCCTCATGAATGGGATGAGGGCTTCTGGCAGGGGCACATCCACTCCTTATCTCCATGCAATATTCCATGATGACTGTGTAGACCATTCTTGGCCAACATGATGTAAAAGGAGGAGGCCGCTTCCCTCAAATATCAGGACCTCAGACTCAATTGACACAGGCCATGACAGAGGTGCTGACTTCGTTCCTAAAACTTCTGATTCATTTATGCAAGCCTTGCCCCAACCTGCTTCCCAGAATACTAATGTTCCTTCTAAAATCCCCTTTTCTTTGTAATTCACACAGTCTATTTTCTTAAGCAATTAAGATCTTTCATGAACACAAGTTGTACAGTTTTCAGGAGAGGCTCAGCAAATCAAAGTTGTATGGGATTTGTATGAGCTATGGAAAGATGCGATATTCAACTCCACACTGAAATGTTTCCTTCTGGGAAAAGTACAAAATGTTAAACTGTAAAGCTTTTGCTTTATATATCACTTTATTAGTGATATATAAATTCCTCCCTTGTGATGGTGAATTTTATATGTCAACTTATCTGAGCTATGGTGCCCAGATACTCGGCTGAACAGTAGTCTAAATGTTGCTGTGAAGGCATTTTTTAGATGGGATTAACGCTTAATCCAGCGGACTTTGAGTAAAGCAGATTTCCTTCCATAATGTTTGTGCTTCATTCAATCAGTTGAAGACCCTCAGAACATAGACTGAGGTTTCCTAAAGAATATGAAATTCTTCTTAAGACTGCAACCTAGAAACCTTGCCTGAGTTTCCAGCTTGCTGCCCTGTGGACTTTCGACTCAAGGCTACAATATCCACTCTTACCTGAATTTCCAGCCTGCCAGCAAATTCTACAGATGTAGGATTTGCAGCGCCCACAATCATGTGAGCCAAGTCTTTGATGTAAATCTCTCTCATTCTCTCTCTGTCATATCTATAGATCTATTTGCTATATCTATCATCTATCATCTATCTATATCTATCATCTCTATCTATCATCTATCTATGTATCTATCTATCATCTATCTATCTTATCTATCATCTCTATCTATCTATCATCTAACGTATTCATCTTATTGGTTCCGTTTCTCTACACAGCTCTGACTAATAAACCCACCAAATTCTAAGAAGTTCTCCTACCCCTCCCAGGTGCAGCATACACTTCTTTTGCTACAGGTGAGAAGTGCTAAGGCTGAAATTTGCTGTTTCCACCAGAGGATGGGACTGGCCTATGACTGCACTTCTGCTTCCTGATTATGCATGCACAAGGCTCCTTTCAAGGGCCTCCAAATATAAATTCATTAGATTCATCTCTGCGTCTCTGCACTGCTAACTCCCTCACCAATATCATTTACCCACACGCCCACCACACATGCGCATGCACACATGCATACACATACAATAAAAAGCAAAAGTCATATTTGTGTCACGTTTTTGGAAATGACAGCTGTTGCTCCGTCTCCCTGGGGCAGGGTGCCTGGGCCTGCCAAATACTGAGTACATGGCAACAACCCATCTGTGCCTGTTTTCACAACATGCCCTTCCACAGCAATCCCCGCATCCCTATCTCAACAATCTCCGGCACCGCTCTGGGGAGCCGTCAACGTCTAAAAGAATCTCATCCTCCCAGGACACTCTACAGTCACATCTCTCAAACTATCTGTGCTGAAGGACTATTTTATTTCTAATTTCGAGTCTGCAGACGAATACTTTTAAAAAATATAAAACATGTACCATGACATTGCAGAAATGTTAAATTGCTACAAAAGCTTCAAAGGCAAACTCTCATTTCCTTACTATTTCTTCACTGACCAGAAAGCAATCATGCTTTGAACAGAACTGTCCTAAGTGCCTAACACAGAGTGGCTGAGGATGGTGCCTAAGGCAATAAACAGCACTGATCGAGGAAGACTGTGCAGGAGGATATATATCCTAGTGTGGCTCATGTTCCATATTATCTGCATCCTCAGGCTCGCTATGAACTAAGACTCCAAAACAGGAAATATCATTTCTCTCCACCCCAGTTTTTCCCATCCAAGCACATTCACCCCATTTTTATTTAGTATGCCTGCCCTACTAATTGTAATCACTTTATAATCCAGGCCATTTTGATTCTCCCAGATGATCAATGACAGGAAGTTGAAGAAGACAGGCCATAGGTTTTTAGTCTATCTAAAGCCTATTCAAACCTCAGTTCAGAGGGAGACTCTTTCCCCCACCTCGTCCAAACATATTATGGTCTTTCCATGGTAACTGTGAAATCAGTTTATATATTTAATCGCCTCATATCTGATTATCTACTCTTATGTATTATGAACAGAGAAGGTGGAACTAAATTTCTATTCCACAATAAGAAGGAGGTTGCGATTGGAAATTCTATACCCAATATCTCTGCAATTTCTTTTCTGGATACATCAGCTAGACATAGTTTCACACATGTGCACAAGGAGTCAATATTATTCTTGATATAATCTTTACATTGTCAAAAAGCATAGAAACATTGAGGTCCAAAATTCTATTCTATTTCAATAGTGTAATGTTTTTAAAGAAAAAATGTGATGGTTAAATTTTTCTTTCTCTTTTCTTTTTTTTTTTTCAGACAGAGTTTCACTCTTGTTGCCCAGGCTGGAGTGCAATGGCGCAATCTTGGCTCACTGCAACCTCTGCCTCCCGGGTTCAAGAGATTCTCCTGCCTAAGCCTCCTGGAATTAAGTTTTTCTTATAGGAAAAAAGGAATTTGATTGTCTCCTCACATCAAATTAGTGTAAATGAAATGACTCCCGTAATAATAAACAAACTACCCCTTAATTGTGTTAGATACATCAATTTCTAAAGGCTTTTATTTATTGATGTAATGAAATGGTTAAATATTATAGAGAATCCAAGTGGGAATACTAACATGTTAAAATACATTTATGTCTATGTGTACTCAATGATTAGCTGCCAGTTATAAGTGAGAATATGCAGTATTTGGTTTTCTGTTTTTGTGTTAATTCACTTAGGATAATGGCCTCCAGCTGCATCCATGTTGCTGCAAAGGACATGATTTCATTCTTTTTCATGACTGTGTAGTATTCCATGGTGTACATATACCAAGTTTTCTTCATCCAAACCACTGTTGATGGGCACCTAGGTTGATTCCAAGTCTTTGCCATTATGAATGGCACTGCCATGAACATACAAGTGCATGTGTCATTTTTGTAAAATGATTAATTTTCCTTTGGGTATATACCTAGTAAAGACATTGCTGGGTTGAATGATTATTCTGTTATTCTTTTTTAAGTTATTTAAGAAATCTCCAAACTGCTTTTCACAGTGGCTGCATTAATTTACATTCCCACCAACAGTGTATAAGCACTCCCTTTTCTCTGCAGCCTAGACAGCATCTATTATTTATTGGCTTTTTAATAATGGCCATTTTGACTGGTGTGAGATGGTATCTGTATAGTCTGTTCTCACGCTGCTAATAAAGACATGCCTGAGACTGGGTAATTTATAAAGGAAACAGGTTTAATTGACTCGCAGTTCCACATGGCTGGGGAAGCCTCACAATCATGGCAGAAGACAAATGAGGAGCAAAGTCACATCTTACATGGTGGCAAGTAAGAGAGCATGTGCAGGGGATCTCACCTTTATAAAACTATCAGATCTTGTAACACTTATTCACTATCATGAGAAGAGCATGGAAAAGACGCACTCCTCATGATTCAGTTGCCTCCCACTGGGTCCCACAACATGTAGAAATTATGGGAGCTACAATTCAAGATGAAATTTGGGTGGGGACAAAATCAAACCATATCATTCTGCCCCTGGCCCCTTCTAAATATCATATCCTTGCATTTCAAAATCAGTCATGCCTTCCCAACAGTACCCTGAAGTTTTTATATATAATATATTAAAGACTTTATAATAATTATATAATATAATAAATATAATATAATAGAATATATAATTATAATTTAATATAATATATAATATAATTATATATTATATATATTATAATTATATATTATATATATTTAATATATAATATATTATATATTATATATTATATTATTTATACATATTATATGCTATATTTAATATATATAATATATTATATATAATATATACTATATACTATATTTAATATATAATATGTTATATATATTATATATACTGAGTCAGTATATATATTTATATATATATTATATATTATATATTATATATTATATATTATATATTATATATTATTTTATATATATATAATATATATTATATAATATATTATATAATATATTATATAATATATAATATATTATATAATATATTATATTTATATATTATATGATATATTATATATTTATATATTATATATTTATATATTATATAATATATAAATATATTATATAATATATAATATATCATATAATATATAATATATAATATATTATATAATATCTAATATATTATATGATATATTATATAAATATAATGTATTATATAATATATAAACATATATTATATAATATATTATATAAATATAATATATTATATAATATATAAACATTATATAATATATAAACATAATATATAATATATAAATATAATGTATTATATATAACATATTATATAATATATAAATATAATATATTATATAATATATAAATATAATATATTATATAAAATATAAATATAATATATTATATAATATATAAATATAATATATTACATAAAATATAAATATATAATATATAAATATAGTATATAATATATAATATAGTATATTATATAATATATAAATATAATATATTATATATAAATATATTATATATTATATAATATATAAATATAATACATTATATACTATATAAATATAATACATTATATAATATATAAATATATAATATATAAATATAATATATGAATATATAATATATAAATATAATATATTATATAATATATAAATATAATATATAATATATAATATATAAATATAATATATAATATATAATATATAAATATAATATATAATATATTATATATTATATAATATATAAATATATTATATAATATATTATATATTATATAATATATAAAATAATATATTATATAATATATAAACATATTATATAATATATAATATAATATATTATATTATATATTATATAATATATAATATATAAACATATTATATATTATATAATATGTTTTATATATTATATAATATGTTTTATATATTATATAATATATTATGTTTATATATTATATAATATGTTTATATATTATATAATATATTATGTTTATATATTATATAATGTTTATATATTATATAATATATTATGTTTATATATTATATAATATGTTTATATATTATATAATATATTATGTTTATATATTATATAATGTTTATATATTATATAATATATTATGTTTATATATTATATAATATATTATGTTTATATATTATATAATATATTATGTTTATATATTATATAATATATTATGTTTATATATTATATAATATATTGTTTATATATTATATAATATATTGTTTATATATTATATAATATATTATGTTTATATATTATATAATATATTATATTTATATATTATATAATATATTATATTTATATATTATATATAACATACAACATATATATAAAATATATTATATAATATATATAAAATATATTATATAATATATATAAAATATATTATATAATATATATAAAATATATTATATAATATATATAACCAGCCTTTGAATGTGTTGCCATTAGAACCTAAAGAGACATCACAGATGCTGACCTTTCTTCTTATTGATTGGGGCTGCAAGACACAGCAATTTTTCTGTTACTTTGAAGGAGATAGGCAAAGCATGCCTAACCACTGAATCCATAAAACCTTTGCTGAAGTGAAAACCTCCAGAATCTTCACAGGGTTTATCGCCCACTTTCTAAAACATGTGTTACCAAAACCTCCAGCATACTAGTCACCTCTTGCTCATCTTGTCTGATCAGCATGATGCCATCAGTGTGTCAATATGATATTCTGTGGATGTTTACATGGTCCAGACCTCTTAAGACTGTATTATAACAAAAGCTAGGGGGTCAATAGAGCACTGAGGAGGAAAAACTGTAAAGAAATAATATTACCTAACCTATCTGATTGTGCACTGTTTTTGATGCTCTTTTCTAATCAGGATAGAAAAGAATGCATCTAACTAATCGCTGGCTAAAAATCATGTATCTGCTCTAGGAATAGATACCATGTCTGACAAAGCAACTCTAACTAGGACCACTAGTTGTTTGAGCTTGAGATAGTCTAAGCATTCTCTAGAATTTTTCTGGCTTCTGCAAGGATCAGGCTGGCAAATTAAATTAAGGTGTGCTAGGCACCACTGCCTTTCATCCTTATGTGATTAATGGTGGCATTGGTCTCTGCGTTCCTTCTCCCCTCATGGAATACTGTTCTTGATTAAATGTCATGGCTGGGGATAAAGTTGGGAGAACTGTCAAAGGTGCCCACTTTCCCTTCTGCATTATGATAGTTTTTACCCTACAGGCCAAGGACTCAGCATGGAAGTTATTCTAACTACCAGATATGTCAATTCTAACAGCACATTTGGTGACAGACAAATGACCACTGGGTATGTCCATAAGTCCAGTGAGACCAGGCAGAGCTGCTTGTTAACCAGAACTCCATTTATGACCTTGGCTCTATATTCTCAATCTAGCTGCAGGGCCTTAGTGAAATTTTGGGTTTCCAGTTATCAATGTCCACTCTGACTCTATGCCCAACCACTCTTGACATGTCTGGGGATTTTTCTTTCTTCAGTGTATAATCACCCGACTAATGGCCATAGGTCCCTTTGAGGGAGGACTAGGAAGTATAATCACCACAGTATATACTTGTCAAGATGTTGCAAGATCTTTTCTTCTAGGGGTCTGACTAGTTTTTTAATCAACAGGTTCTGTATCTGAAAAGTAGCTTAGGACTAGGAGCTGAGCAAGAGATCATGACTTTTTATTGGGGTGATGGGGACCACGTTCAGCCTCTTACTCCTCTATTTCTTCCCCTTCTGGTTGTAGTTACTGAGTAGCACCCTTGTTGGCCTCCTTCCTATTTTGTCTGTATATAATAGTAAGGTTTATATATTCCATTTAAAATGAAGAAATATTAATTCTGGGTAAAGTATGTCAAATTAAGTATGTCTTTTGTAATCCTGAGAGTGACCACTAAAATAACTATACAAATAGATATAGTTAAGAAACATAATAGATACATTGAAATGCAATACTAAAAAATAATTTCAAATAACCAACAAGAAGGCAGAAAATGGGAAATAGGAGAATTAAAACCAGAGAGAAAAGAGAGCAAATAACAAAATGGCAGACCTGAATTTTAAAAATCAATAGCTAAATAAAATGAAAATAACTTAAACACACCCATTAAAAGACATGCATTGTCAAACTGGATTTTAAAAACCAAACACATGACTCTATGCCATCTACAAGAAACTCACTTGAAATACAATTTAGAGCTGGGTATAGTGGCATGTATCTGTAGTTTCAGCTACTCAGGAGTATGAGATGGGAAGACCACTTGAGCCCAGGAGTTCAAGTCCAGCCTTGGCAACATAGCAAGACCGTCATCTTAAAAAATAATAATAATAATAACAAACACAGACACACACACACATACACACACACGCACACACATATAATATGAATGTGATGTTTGGCAGGGCCAACAGAATTGAAATCATAACTGCCACTCTGAAAGCATATAGTGTGTGTGTGTGTGTGTGTGTGCGTATAGATAAAAATAAAAGGACGAAAACAAAATACCATGAAAACAATAATCACAGGAAAGTAAGAATGGCTATATTATTAATATGAAACAAAGTAGACTTTAGAACACAAAAGTTACTAGAAATAAAGATTAACATTATGTAATGATAAAAGGGTCAATTCACCAAAAGACGTAACAATTCCAAATGTTGCAAAATACATCAGGCAAAACATGATAGTTCTAAAGGGAGAAAGTTAAAAGTCCCTAATTTTTGTTAAAATCTTCAACATTCCTCTCTTAGTAATCAACAGAACTAGGAGACAGAAAATTAGGAAAAATACAGAAAAAACTGAACAATATCATCAACCAACTAAATGTGATAGATATATAATATTCCACTCAACACCAAAAAAATATACAACTTTTCAAGTGCCTATGGAATATTTGCCAAGATAGATCATATCCTGGGTCATCAAATAAGCCTTAACAAATTTGACATACAAAATATTTTTTCTGAGTATAATTGAATTAAACTAGAAATCAATAACCAAAAGATAAGAAAATCTTCAGACACTTGGAAATTAAGCACATTTCTGATTAATCCGTGGGTCAAATAAATTGGAAAATAGTCTGAACTGAGTGAAAATGAAGCTGGGAGGCAGAGGAATGAAAATTTTGATTATCTAGGTAAAGCTGTCAATTAAGCAGACTAGAGCTCTGGGTGGAGAGAAGAGCTTTTCTCTGATTAAGCTATTTACTTTCTCAGGGCTTAAAGACAGCACTTTAAATTTTGATATTAGCCACAATAATCTTGGACGTAAAAGAGGAATTGCTCCCTATAATATGATATAACCAGGCAACCCAGTATAAACGCCACTGCTCCGCAGGAACTGGCCGAATATCAATGAGAAGACAAACAGTCCAAGCATGATCACGTGAATGTGATGTTTGGCAGGGCCTACAGAATTGAGATCATAACCTCCACTCTGAAAGCAGTCTTCACAGAAACTTTTCACAGAAGTCAAACAGTTAAAGCAAATTCTAGATACATGGTAGAGACCAGGAAAAAATATGAATAATTTTCTTCTAAACAAGGAGCTCAGCGGATAAACCATACCTCTAGATTCCTTGCTTCAATTTTCCCAGAAGTAAGTTCATTGTATTTTTTCTGTTTTGTTTTGTGTTTTGTTTTTGTGTGTGTGTTTGTCTCAGAGGTTTTGTCTTTTCTTATTCCTATCACAAAATCATAAATAAACCTTTATAAACTGAATGACAATCATCTATGGAGAAATTATTTTGAAAAATATTGGGCTATTTTGAAGATCTTATATCTGGTAATTAATATTAGATAGATGAAAATATTGAGTTAGAATGTTTTTTAAAAAATTATGCAACCATTACGTTGTTTTAAACATAACTGAGTGTAGAAATAAGTTTAAATTGGCTAAAAAATTTTTGTGAAGATCTTAGAGTTTTAAGAATTGTGTTGGAAGACTGAGCTGTTTTTGAAGTTAAAGTTATCTACTTTGATTGCACAATAATATAGGGCCTTTTGGAGAAGTGCTCTTCTGACTTTAAGACTGTTTACCAAGAGCACTTACAGAAATATTTTTATTTTTCCTATCGCTCACTCTTAGGCTGTAAGAATTTGAGAAATGTAAGATTCTTTCTAGGATCTTTTACTCGTTGGATTCAGTGAATTGAATGAGAATGTGAAATATGTAGCTTCTCTTTATCACAATGTTATTTAAAATGTACATTGGTAAAAAGAATTTTCATGCTCCTATAGTGAATACATTTTGTTCAGAATTTTACAACAGTATAAGAGGATAAAAATGAGTCATTACAATTTGAGACTATTTGCCATATGTATAATAAAGAATTCATGTTTTTGCTAGCCTTTATATAAACTGCAGAACATATAAAAATTGGAAAGAAACAAAGTTGGCAATAATACTTTACGATGGAAGATATAAGGGATTCGAGTCAGACTGGAGTTGGCATGCTACCTAAGACTGTAGCTAATTCCATAGTGAGGAGATCATCCTCTTGGCCAATGTCTATTAACTTCGCCAATGAATTATGCATTTCTGTAGAGATGCTGTGATGTATTTGGGCTTGTACATGAGGTGGAGTGTAGAAATTCCTCCTGTACAGAGCTTGCATTGGCTGCAGCTGCTTTAAGAACCCAGAAACTTTTGCCCTCTCTGTAGGCTAGCTCACTGTGAAAATATCCCATGGATTTTACCTCAAATTGCTTACAGAGAGTGGCATTATACTTCTATAGATAATTGTATCAGTAACCAGAGAGGAGAAGTACAGCAGTAGACTACCCTCTACCTCCTGGTAGGAGTAGTAGCACATCACAGTTTCAGCATGTTCAATCTTGAGCAAAGAACATGATGTGATTGTTTGTGGGTATGTCTGTATACGGAGGGTGATTTTAGGTAAAGAGAGCCTTGCACAGCTCTCTTAAAAGTATCCATGCTGAATTTTCTGCACCTTAACCTAGGCTGCTTTACTCTTGGAACTGGCTTTCCCTCTTCTCTTTCCAATGGCTTTCTGACCTCTTTACTTGGTCTGCTTCCTCTTAGGCTTGCCCCTCAGCCTCATTACATGGCCATGTGTAGGTTCTTCTTCTAGCAGTGTTCTCTGAGACTGCTGTGGCTAATGTGCCTTCTGTTCCAACTGACCCCTGGACACCTTACTTGAGCTTTGGCTCTAGAAAGTAGCACCACCCTATGTGTGATCCTGTCCCATAAATGAGATGATGGATTCAGTTGGGGCTCATTCACTTCTCATCACTATGGAGGAGTTCATAGAAACTGCATGGCCAACATGGCATGCATACAGAGGGAGATCTTGTCTCCTCAGAAGTCAGGCCTTATGAGCCAAATGATGGTCTTCAGGGTGGAGCTGCTGGCTTTGTGCTCAAAAGTCTGGACCCATTCTTCCAAGTCATGTCCTTTACATGCTTCCCAGAAAAATGATGATGGTACCTTCCAGAATCTCTTTACTTCTATAATTCAGCTTACATACCCTGTTTTCTCCCACAGCAAAGACCATTTGAAAGCACTCTAGTCCTACAGTTTTCAGGAGTGGCTTAGCAAATCATATTTGTGTAGCAGTGGTTAATTGAAGTTATGGAAAGATGTGCTGCTTTTATTACGCACTGAATTATCTTCTTCTGGGAAGTATTTTATTTGCCTGCTGCAATAAACTGTATGTATAAATTCCCCTACAAAATCACCCCCCATATACAGACATACCCACAAACAATCACATCATGTTCTTTGCTCAAGATTGAACATGCTGAAACTGTGATGTGCTACTACTCCCACCAGGGGGTAGAGGGTAGTCTACTGCTGTACTTCTCCTCTCTGGTTACTGATGCAATTATCTATAGAAGTATAATGCCACTCTCTGTAAGCAATTTTAGGTAAAACCCATGGGATATTTTCACAGTGAGCTAGCCTACAGAGAGGGCAAAAGTTTCTGGGTTCTTAAAGCAGCTGCGGCCAATGCAAGCCCTGTACAGGAGGAATTTCTACACTCCACCTCGTGCACAAGCCCAAATATATCACAGCGTCTCTACAGAAATGCATAATTCATTGGCAAAGTTAATAGACATTTGATGGTAAAAAATGAATCTACTTTGTATGTTCTTTAAATTGAAAATTGAATCACATTTCTACACAATAACAGGCGGATCACAAGGTCAGGAGATCGAGACCATCCTGGCTAACATGGTGAAACCCCGTCTCTACAAAAAGTACAAAAAATTATCCAGGCATGGTGGCGGGCACCTGTAGTCCCAGCTACTCGGGAGGCTGAGGCAGGAGAATGGCGTGAACCCGGGAAGTGGAGCTTGCAGTGAGCCGAGATCGTGCCACTGCACTCCAGCCTGGGCGATAGAGCGAGACTCCATCTCAAAAAAAAATAAAAATAAAAATAAATAAATAAATAACCTGGATAATTAGGTTGGAATTCAGCAGAGTGTTAAAATATCTAGAAGGCATTTGTTTGTAAAAAGAGAATAGAGATAATAAATACTTTTGAGTTTTCATAAAATAAGTTATAGTTCCTTAGAAAAGTATTTAAGAGTAACCATAAAAGACACGTAACCACATTTTATATCTTTGGGACAGGAGAAGAAATGGAGAAGGGGAGGAAAACATTTTCAATTCAATAGAAGGTAAAGATGTAGACAAAACTAGAAGCAAAGGAAAAGGAGGTTTAACATGAGAATAAGATAGAATGAGAGATCATCCAAAACAAAAATTCATACATGGTTTAATGCATCTCTTAAATATATAGTTATCTATCAGTTTAGATTTCTAAACATAATGCATTGATGAGTTTTTTATACATTAACCAAATATTTAAAAATGCAGCAAAAGGTTAACAACAAAGAGATAGAAACAGATACTTTAGGCAAATATTAACCTATAGAAACCTAGTGTCTCCATGTTATTATCAGAAATAGAAGCAACCTATTACTGAAACATAAAAAAGCAATGTTTTATGCACCTAGCTACCTAGACTTTAAATGAACATGCTGAAAACTAACAGAGATAGAATAAGAAATTACGAAACCTATTATTAGAGTGGAAATATTTAATTGAACTCTATTATGAAATGATTGATCTAGTAAATATAACATTAGAAAGGATGCTGAAGATTTGAAGAACACAATGAAAAAGATTGAATAAATATGTACAAAATACTTCACCTAAATGGTGAGTTACAGGTATGTTAGGTGCATGTGGAACACTTTCAAATATTAAAATATGCTAAACCACCGAGGAAGTCTTAAGGAATTTTAAAGAAGCAGTATCTTACTGAGAAGTCATTTCTTTGATCACAATATAATTGTTAGATATCAAAAATAAAGAGTCACTAAAAACAAAGAAACTTCAATATAGTGAATGCTAAAGAAGTAATCCTAAGTAACATATGTATGGTCTATTGTCACATTTATGTTACATAGCAAAAAGGAAATAAACCCAAATAATGACACGCAGCAATAAGCATTTGTAGTTGCAGCGTCTGCAGTGGTTCCTAAGAAACTGCTGATCTTGGATAGGCTTGATGGTATCTCTGGGAGGGGACTGGCTAGCACTCTCAACTGGATGACTGAGAGGACTCAGCTTGGTTTCATTCTGCAGTAGGCTAGGCCAGGTCTGCTCTCACAGCAATGGAAGAAACAAAAAAGCAAGCAGATACACTCAAGGTCTCGGGAGGCTGAGGTTCAGAACTGATGCGTCATCACACCTCCCTTCTTCTCTTGGCCCACGTACTAGCCTGCCTTGATGACAAAAACTCCAAAATTACCAGACAAAGGGTAGACACAGACAGAGGTGGATAATTGGGTCACTGATGCAATCACCCAACTCCAGAATCCATTTTCTCAGCCACTCTGCTAACATTAGTTCACTATTTCAGCCAAGAAGCCAAAGGAAAAAGCAGCAAAACAAACCCCCAAAAGAGTAGAAATAAAATCGTAAAAAGTAAGAAGATAAATTAATAAATTAGAAAACATAGTAAATAATCAAAATGATGAAACAGTAACACTGCTGTTTTGTTTAAAAGGCCATTAATACATTCAAAATTCTAGCAAGACTAATGAATAAAAATAAAAAGAAGCTTAAAAATAGAAGAAAAAATACATCCATATATAATAGGTTTTTAAAAGTATTTTTAGTTATAGATATTTTAAATTCATGCTAATAAATCTAAATATAGTTTGAAGCCAGGTAGCATGATGCTTCCAGCTTTGTTCTTTTTGCTTAGGATTGTTTTGGCTACGCGGGCTCTTTTTTGGTTCCACATAAAATTTAAAGTAGTTTTTTTCTATTCTGCAAAGAAGGTCAATGGTAGCTTGATGGGATAGCATTGAATTTATAAATTACTTTGGGCAGTATGGCCATTTTCATGATATTGATTTTTCCTATCCATGAGGACTGAATGTTTTTCCATTTGTTTGTGTCCTTTCTTATTTCCTTGAGCAGTGGTTTGTGGTTCTCCTTGAAGAGGTCCTTCATGTCCCTTGTAAGTTGTATTCCTAGGTATTTTATTCTCTTTGTTTATTAAACCATGTATGTTTATTTCAAACAAACAATTTTGAATGGGAGTTCATTCATGATTTGGCTTTTTGCTTGTCTATCGTTGGTGTATAGGAATACTTGTGATATTTGCACATTGATTTTGTATCCTGAGACTTTGCTGAAGTTGCTTACCAGCTTAAGGAGTTTTGGGGCTGAGGCAACGGGGTTTTCTAAATACAGAATCATGTCATCGGCAAACAGTGACAATTTGACTTCCTCTCTTCCTATTTGAATACGCTTTATTTCTTTCTCTTGCCTGATTGCACTGGCCAGAACTTCCAATACTATGTTGAATAGGAGTGGTGAGAGAGGGCATCCTTGTCTTGTGCCGGTTTTCAAAGGGAATGCTTCCAGCTTTTACCCATTCAGTATGATATTGGCTATGGCTCTGTAGTAAAGAGCTCTTGTTATTTTGAGTTATGTTCCATCAATGCCTAGTTTATTGAGAGTTTTTAACATGAAGAGATGTTGAATTTTATGAAAGGCCTTTTCTGCATCTATTGAGATAATCATGTGGTTTTTGCCATTGGTTCTGTTTATGTGATGGATTACATTAATCGATTTGCGTATATTGAAATAGCCTTGCATCCCAGGGATGAAGCGACTTGATCATGGCAGATAAGCTTTTTGATGTGCTGCTGGATTTGGTTTGCCAGTATTTTATTGAGGATTTTCACGTCCATATTAATCAGGGATGTTGGTCTGAAATTTTCGTTTTTTGTTGTGTCTCTGCCAGGTTTTGGTAGCAGGATGATGTTGGTCTCATAACATGAGTTAGAGAGGAGTCCCTCTTTTTCGATTGTTTGGAATTGTTTCAGAAGGAATGCTACCAGCTCCTCTTTGTACCACTGGTAGAATTCAGTTGTGAATCTGTCTGGTCCTGGGCTTTTTTTGATTGGTAAGCTATTAATTACTCCTTCAATCTCAGAACTTGTTATCGGCCTATTCAGGGATTTGACTTTTTCCTGGTTTAGTCTTAGGAGGGTGTATGTGTCATGGAATTTACCCATTTCTTCTAGATTTTCTAGTTTACCATGTTATCTGATTTCAAACTATACTACAAGGCTATAGTAACCAAAACACCATGATACTGGTACCAAAACAGATATATAGACCAATGAAACAGGACAGAGACCTCAGAAATTACACCACGCATCTACAACCATCTGATCTTTGACAAATCTGACAAAAACAAGCAATGTGGAAATGATTCTCTGTTAAATAAATGGTGCTGGGAAAGCTGGTTAGTCATATGCAGAAAACTGAAACAGGACCCCTTCCTTACACTTTATACAAAAATTAACTCAAAATGTTTTAAAGACTTAACTGTAAAACCCAAAACCATAAAAACCCTAGAAAAAAACCTAGGCAGTACCATTCAGGACATAGGCATGGGCAAAGACTTCATGACTAAAATACCAAAAGCAATTGCAACAAAAGCCAAAATTGACAAATGGGATCTCATTAAACTAAAGAGCGCCTGCACAGCAAAATAAACTATCATCAGAGTGAACAGGCAAACTACAGAATGGGAGAAAATTTTTGCAATCTACCCATCTGACAAAGGGCTAATATCCAGAATCTACAAGGAAATTAAACAAATTTACAAGAAAAAAACAAATAATCCCATCAAAAAGTGGACACAAGACATGAACAGACACTTCTCAAAAGAAGACATTTATGTGGCCAACAAACAAATAAAAAAAACTCATCACCACTGATCACTAGAGAAATGTAAATCAAAACCACAATGAGATATCATTTCATGCCAGTCAGAATGGCGGTTATTAAAAAGTCAGGAAACAACAGATGCTGACAAGGCTGTGAAGAAATAGGAACACTTTTACACTGTTAGTGGGAGTGTAAATTAGTTCAACCATTGTGGAAGACAGTGTGGCTATTCCTCAGGATCTAGGATCAGAAATACAATTTGACCCAGCAATCCCATTACTGAGTACATACCCAAAGGAATATAAATCATTCTACTATAAAGACACATGCACACATAATGTTTATTGCAGCACTATTTACAATAGCAAAGACTTGGAACCAACCTAAATGCCCAACAATGTTAGACTGGCTAAATAAAATGTGCCACATATACACCTTGGAATACTATGCAGCCATAAAAAAGAATGAGATCATGTCCTTTGCACGGAGATGGATGCAGGTGGAAGCCATCATTCTCAGCAAACTAACACAGGAACAGAAAACCAAACACCACATGTTCTTACTCATAAGTGGGAGTTGAACAATGAGAACACATGGACACATTGAGGGAAACAACGTACACCAGGGCCCGTTGAGGAGTAGAGGGCAAGGGGATGAAGAGCATTAGAACAAATACCTAATGCATGCGGGGCTTAAAACCTAGATGACGGGTTGACAGGTGCAGCAAACCACCATGGTTATATGTATACCTATGTAACAAACCTGCACATTCTGCACATGATCCCAGAACATAAAGTAAAATAAAAATAAATAAATAAATAATCTAAATATAATGAATACTTTTCAGTGAAAATTATCAAAATTGGATCAAGTTCAAACAGACAATTGAATAGGCCAGTCATATTTAATTAATTGAACCTTCGTTAACAGCAATGATAATCTAGCCCATCCTTATCCCAGAAACAACAGGCTCATCAGGTTTTATCAGCAAGTTTACTAGCCTTCTAAGATCAGATCTTCCATGTGTTACAAACTGCCTTGGAGAACAGAAAAAGAGAAAATGCTAGCCATAATAAAGCTAACAAAGCATTGAGGCTAAAAGCAGACAAGCACACTGTATAAACAATTAAATTATAGTACACTGTAATTTATGATTATAAACAATCCCAAGTAAAATAATGGCAAATTCGATTAAGTAGCATTAAAAAATACCTTATGACAAATTATTGTATTTGCTGGAAAACAGGAGAGAAAACATCAATCTAATTTACATGTTAGTAGATTATATTAGATATAATCATAATTACAAAAGAATATAAGAAAATATCTCATGTCCGTGTAGAAGAAAACTCAATACCATAAACATTTTAATTATATCTGAGTGAGTTAATAAATTTAATGCAATAGTAATCAGATCTTTATCATGAAACTTGCCAAAATGTTTCCAATATACATTTAGAAGAGTATAAGCTAATATAAATTGAACTGCAGAATAAATCTAACAAAAATTATTTAATGGCTCAACTACAATAACTACAATACAATTTATTTTCTTTCTTTCTCTCTCTTTCTCTCTCTCTCTCTCTCTTTCTCTCTCTCTCTCTTTCTTTTGATGGAGTCTCACTCTGTCGCCCAGGCTGGAGTGCAGTGGCGCCATCTCGGCTCACTGCAACCTCTGCCTCCCGGGTTCAAGCGATTCCCCTGCCTCAGCCTCCTGAGTGGCTGGGATTGCAGGTGCATGCCACCATGCCCAGCTAACTTTTTTGTATTTTTAGTAGGGACAGGGTTTCACCATGTTGCGCCAGCTGGTCTCAAACTCCTGAGCTCAGGTTATCCACCTGCCTCAGCCTCCCAAACTGCTGGGATTACAGGCATGAGCCACCATGCCCGGCCAATACCATATAATTTCTTGCTCACTAAACTAATATATCAGCTTCTATTCACGGTTTTTCTTCCCATGATAATCTAGGAAACTGAATTCCATCCGTCTTTTGGCCGGCTGTCTTCTAAGGCATCTACCTAGCAGAAGGGAAAAGAGGATACAGAGAGACTCACCTACTTCTTAATATTATGACTTAGAAATGGCACATTATTTCTTCTGCTTATATTCCATTGACTAGAAAGCAATCTTATGTCATTGTGAATGGAGTATAGCTCTGTGCTCAGAAAGAAAAAGTAATACATTTTGGTAGAAAGCGGCCGGGCGCAGTGGCTCACGCCTGTAATCCCAGCACTTTGGGTGGCCAAGGTGGGCAGATCATGAGGTCAGGAGTTCAAGACCAGCCTGGCCAATATGGTGAAACCTCATCTCTACTAAAAATACAAAAATTAGCTGGGCATGGTGGCAGGTGCCTGTAGTCCCTGCTACTCGGGAGGCTGAGGCAGGAGAATCGCTTGAACCTCGGAGGCAGAGGTTGCAGTGAGCCAAGATGGCACCACTGTACTCTAGCCTGGGCCACATAGTGAGACTCCATCTCAAAAATAAATAAATAAATAAATATATTAGTTTTGGTAAAAAGCTAGCAGTTTCTGTCACAAATAGTAAGCTTTCAGAAGAGCCAAGACAATTTTGAAAACAAAATAAGATGAAGACCCTGTTCTAGCATTTATGAAGGCTTATTATGAAGTTCTAGTAACTACTAGTAACTAGACTATGTGCAAGAAATATACAGAGATAAATTGAAAAATAGAATACTTCAAAGTGCATATACACATAATATATATACATATGCAGACACACACACACATATACACACACACAAACACAAACACACACATATCTGCTATTTAAGAGAGAAGGAATAACAAATGAATACAGAAAGAAGGAACCAGAAAGTAGTTCATGTTGGAACAATTTACTGGAGAAATGCAGAAAGAAAAAAACTCATCACCAATGACTTAGGTCACTCTCTTAGGTCTTACACAAAAATAAACTCAGATGTATGAAAGAGTACATCTTTCATGTGCTCTTGACAAATACTTGAGATTGTTAGAAGAATATGAAGGAATGTGTATTTATGACTTCTGAAAAGGAAAGTGCTTTCTAAACAGGACACACACACCAAATATGCAATCACAAAGGAAAAGGTTGTTTAACTTGACTACAACAAAACTTAAACTTGAATACAATAAAAGAAAATTGTAGATTGACAAAATTAATAACTAGCAGCAAACAAATATCTGGAATACATAATGAACTCCTACAAATAGGTATGACCAAAAAAAAATCAACTGAGTACAAAAAGCTGTTTCCAGAAGTCTAAATAGCCATTCAACATATAAGAAGATGCTCACATTCTATGAAAAACAAGACAACACAAATTCTAATAATGAGATACCCTACACACTCCTTGTTTGTGCATAATTTGGCTCTGAGAAGCTGTAAATTGTTTTCTCTGTGCTCCTGTTCCACCCTCGACTTTCTAAGGCCTTGTGCACCCAAGCCATAAAGGAGACCCTCTCCATTCTCTTACCCTTCCCCCATCCATAGACTGCTATAGCTTTTTGCTCAGTGCAGTGCTTGAGATATGGGTAGGAGGAACTCAAGATTTCTTACTCCAGCCTCAGTATTAGATACTATAGATCTGGCCCTTGAGATGGGGCTTCCTCAACATGTTTTTCTCCCTACATACCAGCCAATTCCCACTTTGAATCTGTTGAGAGGTTCTGGACCTGTGAGAGCTTCCTCTCCCCCGCTGTGGTGAGAGCCTGTCTCTGCTTTGTATCCATGCTGGGTCACTGTTGCAAATCTCAGCTGCAACTTATCTTTGCTTGGGAATGGGAACTGGAAGTTTCCCGCTCCACCTGCAGTGGTAGCAGGCTGTTGCTTTTTACTAGGTGCAAGGCTTCTCATAGAGCGATGTGGTTTCCTTCCTCTCCCTCCACAAAGTGGCTTTTTGCTTCTACCCATAACTTAGCAGCAGAAGTTCACTTGGAACAGGAGTAAAGGTTGGGGGAAGGGGTGGTTGGTAGTTTACAGATTGCCCCTCATTAGCTGCTGATTTTTGCTTTAACTCCTCCCCAAGATGCAACAACAGGTTGTTTTGTGGGGCTGACAGGGATTCCTGTCCTTCTACCAAGGCTTCTAGATTTGCCCTTTGGAAAAAATATTCTGAGACATGGGTAGATTTTGTGGCCTGTGAGCTACTGGTCTCTTGTTTGCATATTACATATATATATATATATATATATATATATATATATATATCACTTTAAGTTCTGGGCTACATGTGCTGAACATGCAGGTTTGTTACATAGATATACATGTGTCATGGTGGTTTGCTGCACCCATCAACCCATCACCTAGGTTTTAAGCCCCACATGCATTAGGTATTTGTCCTAATGCTCTCCCTTCCCTTTCCTCTCACCCCCCGACAGGCCCCAGTGTGTGATGTTCCCCTCCCTGTGTCCATGTGTTCTCCTTGTTCAACTCCCACTTACAAGTGAGAACATGAGGTGTTTGGTTTTCTGTTTCTGTGTTATTTTGCTGAGGATGATGGCTTCCGGCTTCATCCATGTCCCTGCAAAGGACTTGATCTCATTCTTTTTTAAGGCTGCATAGTATTCCATGGTGTATATATGCCACATTTTCTTTATGCAGTCTATCATTGATGGGGATTTGGGTTGGTTCCAAGTCGTTGCTATTGTAATTTTTTTAAATGAATACTAGGTGAAGCCTATACAAAAACAGTTGACAAATAAGTGCTGGGGTCCCGGTAATTGTAAATAAACACGCAAGCTGTGGGTACCAGGACTAGCATCCACACTCAGCCATTAAACATTTAACATTTCAGCTGCTTTCTCCCTACCTGCTTTTATAGTAGCCATGTCTTTCTCTAATACTCTACCAATTCTGAAACTGTTCATGGGTCCCTTTTATCCCTGGAGAAGGCTTTCATCCTTTCGACTTTAGTTTACCCAGTTACCTGTGATCTCAGCTCTTTGGTAGACCCAAGAAAAGTTATGATTTCATAGATTATCTGACTTTGTTTCATTATTAGGAAAGTAGCAATATTCTCTTGAGAATTTATGCATTGTAAGTTAAAGAAAAATCCAGAAAATCTTATAGAGAATGGCAATATCATTATAGATGAGAATGTGGAAAAGATGAATTTTGAAATACTTATCATAGTACAAATTGCTACAGTGATTTTAGAAAAAAGTATAGCTATACACCTACACAGAGATTATACATATGCAAATATGTGTGTGTATTTTTCCTGATGACTCTGCATAATAAACATAAATAAATTCTTAAAGATGGAAACAATAAATAAATGCCATTTTAAAATGACATTTGATTAAAATGACATTTCAAAAAGACAATGTAAAGCTCTCTTCCAGGCCAAACTATGGTGATTATCCTATATTAAGATTTTAATTCTTCAAAGAAAGATAGTGGAAAGTACAATTTCTTTCACTAGGGAAAGAAGATTTTCTTTCATCCCACAACAAATTAGTAAAGAGAGCAATTATTTCTGCCAGAAATAACAAAGACCCCTTAAATTGTCTTAGATAGATCAATTCCTAAAACAGATTATTTATTCAGGTTCTTAAGCTAAATATTATAGAGTCATTAAATTGGGTGTTCAAGGATGTATTTATTGAAATTAAGAGTGGTGTATGTGTAGGTGTTGGTCTGGGTGCAATCTGGGGACAGAAACTACATAGTAATTAAATGAAGTAAGTTTAATATACAGAACTATTGAACAGTGACAGGAGAATAACTATAAAAATGAACTGAGAGCTCAAGAGGGCTTCCTAGGGCTGAGGGAGAATATCCAAAGAAGAATAAACATGAGGAGATAAGGTATTGACCATTGGATAAGAAGTGGTGGAAACCCACTGAATGGCAGAGAAGTCTGAATGGCAAACTGTGGACACCAGTCCTGGAGTGCACTCCTTTTGCAACGGGACGGCCAAAGGAAACAGAGCTTTGAGGAAAGGGCTGTAGCTATCTGGGGCTCCCGGATATACTACTGCTACCCAAGTCGAGAGCTAGAGGAAACACACAGTGAATCCTGCACACTCTAGATACTTTGCATTGGAGAAAACAATTTACTCAGTGGGGAAAAATACATTCTATAGCAACTCGGCAAATGAACTAATCTGATACCTGGATAGCATCAGATGCCTGCAGTGTCTCTACTATCCTCTCTGCTGAAACAGCATAACATCATGTCAGCTGGCGAAGGAAAGTACTTAAAGGATTCAGATCCATTTTTATAGAGCAGGCTATGCAGAGCGAATTTAGGGCTGAGAGACAGTAAATTGATAACTGGCACAGGGCATCACAAATAAATGATGAAACAGAGTCTGCAAGTGTGGAAGGAAGGAGAGCATGGGAGTAATACAATGCTGACTTGGGAACACTCAGACTCTTTGCACTCATTTGGAACATTGGAGTATTAGGCTACGCTTTTTTGTTGTTTGCAGGATATTTCTTCTTATTAAGAACTTCATATTAATTTTATCTTCTTTCTTTTTCATTAAACAAGACAAGATGAGGAAGAGAAAGATCAGTGTGTGTCAACAAACTTGGGCCTTATTATGCAAGAACTTTCTTAAAAAATGGAGAACGAAAAGAGAGTCCTTAATGGTATGACTCACTATCCGTGTTATTCTCTATTTATGATGGGAAAATACGTGTTGCCTGGGAGGTATCTATGCCATGTGTATCTCCCCCGCCACATACACCAAAAACACTAAAATACAGCACCTTCATACAATAGAAAACACTATTCTTCAGGCCGTGAATCTGTTTGAAGACATTTCAATTGACACGGGCTCATAAATTGAGGTCTGAAACCACTGAATCTGGTAGCAATTGAGAAACCAATACATGTTTTAAAAGCCAATGGTCACATTTGTTACTAGTGTCCCCAGTCATGGAGACTAGGGTTAAGATACTGACATTCCAAAGATATGGTAAACAAACCAATCCACCACAATGGGTAGCTGGCATTTTCTCTTTGGGATCTTTTTCTCTTCTTGAAACAATCAGTTTTCTTCAAAAAAGTGGAAAAGTTGAAATTGTGTTAAATTCCATGAAGAAAATTAGCATTAGCTCTTATAATCTTACCATATAAAAAATCTTGATTAAACTTTGCTATACTTTAAAAATCAGATAGATACAGCTAGGTAGCATTTTTAACTAAATTGGAATTCCACTATACATACATTGTAAAGTTTTTTCCCCTAAGATCATGCATTTTGGAAATAAAGTGATTTCTTATTGGGAGTTCGCATGTGATCAGGATTTATAACTAATTAAGATACTATCCCTCCGATACTATCTTATTATAATTATCAGAATGCCCTTACAAACTGGCATACTGTTGAGTTTGAAATTCCAGAATCTTGGCATGTAACCAGTATATCATTACTAAGCTAGCGATGCCTTGGAACTATCTCTTAAAACACAGAGACTTTCAGCAGACTTTAAACAGTTTATACAATGGGATATATCGAAGTTAGAAAAGTAAAAAAGAGACAAACTTTATGACAAAAGGATTGTGGATGACTAATTTTAAATAAGACTTTTCTTTATCCGTTTTCCTGTATTATATAGGAATGGCTGAACTCATTGCTTCTACTACTTTGTTTGTATATATATCCTCATAGTCATCAAGTAAATGATTTTTCTTCACTGCTTACCATGGACCTGGGACGGGTAGATACATTTAATGAATCCAGATTTTCTGTTGCGTACACACCTGTCAACAACACAACCCAACAGATAATGAATAAAGTAGCCTCTACTCCCTTCCTGGCAGGTAAGTTTTCTAGTTACTTAAGAAGAATGTCTGGTGTGAATATTTGGTTTATTTGACCGCAGATTTATGCATTAATTTGTATTTCAGTTTGATAAATCTTAATTGTCAAACTTTCTGGAGTACATGAATTGGGAATGTATCTTCCCTTTATTGGAAGTAACATCTCACCACTCAGTATCTAAGTTAAAACTAAATGTATTGCTTGCCAAACAAGGGTTTACCATTTGGGGTACACAGTCTCTCAAAAAGAAACTTGTTGATCCAGTATAGGATTTGAGGAAGCATGAAATTATAGAGACTGGTGCACATTTAGAGCAGTAGTGTTTAAGGATATGTTGACATGTGACTCTGAAAGCACTGTCACTAAAATGAAACTGTTGCTGCAGTGTTTTCTTGTTCTTCAAAGAACAACCAGTCTCTTCCCTTCTTAAATTTAATTATAGGAATTTTAACCTTACTTTTAACACCAAAAACATGTCCTTGCTCTATCTGAATATTCCTTTGAGTATTCTGTATGTCAGATTTTCATCTTCAACATTAAGATACTTAACGAGTTAAGGTTAAGTAGTTGTTAAGTTAAGGTTAAGGTTACTTAACGAGTACCTTAAAGCTGAAGGGTAAGGATCATTTTTGTAACAATCATTTTTATAACAATGTTCTGAAATTAGAGGAGATGCAGCCTGGTACAAAAGCAAGAGAACTGGACTTAGAGTCAGAGGACATTTGATTAAAAGTAGTTCTGAGAGTCCACCCAGAACTGCTGTAACATATATGTGTCTGGAGTGCATTTTGAAAGGCATCAGCTTCTCTTAGCCTTATTATTAGCATACGCAAAATAAACTTAACAATTTATGCAACAATAAACTCTTACAGTTAGAAGAAATAAGACCTTGTGTTCAATAGATCAGTAGCGTGACTAGTTAACAATAATCTATAAAAAATAATACTAATTTTTCATAAATATTTCAGTTGAGAGTAAAAGGCCCAACTCAATCTGTTTTAAGAAAAAGAGTCCTTTGTCTAGCTTAAAGGAGCAGAGTATTAACGCAAGGCAGGATAGAGGTTTATCATCAACAGAAGTATGTCTCTGCCCCTCAGACCTACAGCTTTGTGTGCTGGCTTCGTTCACAGGTTGGTTCTCCCAGAGGCAGAGTTGGTCTGCAGACTCTGCAGATTTAAGCCCTCCCAGATTAGCAACTCCAGTGAAAAGATTACAGATCATTTCTGATAGTTCACAATAACTTCAAGGATTTTATCCACAGGAACAAATAGGTGACTTTGGGTTAGTGTTGATCTTGGTTCACCAAGAACTAATCTCTTTGGATGGGGATATGCAGTATTTTCATTGCCCACTTGTTGAGTTCCCAGGTCATGAACCACATCAAAACCACAGGATATGTGAGCGGAGGAAGGGAAGTATCCCAAGTGGATCATAGTGTGTTTTTACTAGAAGAACTAGATGTAAACAGATAAAAACAACATGTGTCCTTTACAACTATAAATGCATACTTCAAAGGGAAATCGGTGGTGATTGCCCTGTCATTCATTCATAGGCTAGGTTGAGGGCTAAGGTAAAGATTAAAATTAGTGCTATAGTGAGTATAAGTTTTAAGTTGTTTATTTGAGATGCTCATGGTAATGGTAATAGGAGGATGATTTCTAGATCAGCTAGTAAAAATGTAATGGCTACTAAGAATTTTGTAGAGAATGGCAGATAGGTGTGTCCTATTGGATCACACCCACATTCATATGGGCATGATTTTTCTGCATAAATATTTAGTTGTTATAATCAGAATAACTACAAAAAATAATGCTAGCAATGTATTTGTCGATAAAGTTAATAGGAGATTAGTTATTCTCTTTTGGATTATACTAAACCTAACTGATCGAAAGCCAACTATGCCAAAACTAAAAGAAGATTCTCATTAACAAATGGAGGTAGAAGTACAGGAACAGTCAGACTATATCTACAGGATGTCAGTATCAGGCAGCAGCTTCAAATCAGAAATGATGGTTGGATGTAAAGTGAGATTTTATTTGATGAGTTGAATTATTATGAGTTGAGTTATAATTTTAAAGTGGCTTCGAGCTTGTACAACTGTGTAAGTATCCTAAAAACCATGAAATTATTAAAAGGGTGAATTTTATGGTATGTGAATTACATCCCAATTTTTAAAGGAATATAAAAATTTGACTTAGAAGGCACTGACTATTCATTTTAAGCAACGTAATTCCCACCAAGGGCGTTCTTCTAAGGAGAACCTATGCATCTTGCTCCACCCAGTCACTGGAAGCCTGCATAACCTCTTTTTTTTTCTTTCTTTGTCAACTTCTGTCCAAATTCCACTCCAGCTTAAGTAATTATTAATCTTATGCCTGGATTCTGACCCCTTCACTGGATTCTGTATCCAGTAATCCAGTTCATGCACTTGCTATTTGGAGTCCTTATGGTCAGAGTTTCCAGAGTATGTTGGACTTTTCCTTCCTGTGAGGTATCCAAAATATGCTTTCCAAAGGCGCCTCACCAAGCATCACACCATTAGTTCCACATACATTTTAATGCCTATATTGTGCATCTTACCTACCAACACTGAATCCACTTCTGATTCAAGATTATAATGGGATATGAACTATCCACCTAAGGTCCAGTCTCCTAAACAGCTCTGAGACATGTCTGTTCTTGCTGTTTCACAGACGACCATAACAAGACCCAATGTCAGGAACTTCTGCTTCTCAACATTACCTCATTCAAAGCCACACGCAATTATAATAATAAATATTCATTAAATGCCACAATATGGTATATTTCTACAAAAACTGTATTCTGTAAAAAGAGAATATTTTGTAACAATATTATTCTGTATTCTGTACTCTATTAATATTCTATAATAATAATAATGGTTATTAAGTTTATTTTACAAATATAGAAATTGAGTAACAAAGGGTAAGGAATTTGCTCATGATGACATAAGTTTGAGAATAAAATTAATTCTATCAAAATACATACTTCTTGCTCCCTCTACATTCATCTTCAACACTTCCACCCCAATCCAGAACTTTTCTTGTATTTCATCTCATTTTTCAGTATTAATAAAACATCATGTGGCCTTGGACACAATACCTACAGAAAAGAGAGATTCTTTCAGTGATGTCAACATAGTTTCTTAACATGTTTTTAAATTTATCACCTTTTTTAGCTTATTAACCATACCATCAGGATTATTAAAGAAAAATAAATTTGTATAGGTATGTCCACCTGATATAAAACAGTGCCTAATTGCAATTTAAATATCTATCTCTCTATATCTACCATTTCAAATTTATAGGAATGTTAATTATTTTTGAACAGTTTAATTGGTATAGTAGGACATTGTATGTGATTGAAATTGGCTCAGTAATCACAACATATGAAAATAAAATAACTAATTTTAATGTATTTCTTCTGATTGTATCTAGATGGAAATTTAGAAATTTCTCTCCCACCCAACATTTTAGTCTACCTTTCTGAAAGTTAATACTTGATTGTGTTTTCCATAGAAAACTCTAGTAAAAGCAATTCAACATGACATCATGAAGTTGTGTCTCCTAGTAATTTACTAACAATAATATTCCCTTCTTGTAACAAAAGGTAAAGAGGTCTTGGGACTGCCAGATGAGGAAAGTATTAAAGAATTCATGGCAAATTATCCTGAAGAAATAGTAAGAGTCACCTTTACTAATACATACTCATATCATTTGAAGTTCTTGCTAGGACATGGAATGCCAGCAAAGAAGGAACACAAGGACCATACAGGTAATTTTCTGGCTCTAAAATTTCACTACTCTCTATTTCAATTATGTCATAAGCCATGTGTGGGAATAGAGGTTAGTATGCCAAATTAGAGCATTGCTATCTGTCATAAAGATGTACACATGTCTGTCAACATTTAAAAAACTATTCATTTTTGGAGGTAAGAACATATTGATAAGTGGTCATTTTATATAGTCATATACATATATTTACATATATATGTAAATTAAATATGTATTCTTATGTACACACATAGATATTATATGGAATATATGATTGTTAAAGGAAAACAAAGTTGTTTATGGATAAGACAGAAAAAATTTCCCTTTAAATAAGCTCAATTGTTCAAATTACACTACAAGGCTATAGTAACTAAAACAGCATGATACTGGTATAAAAATAGACATATAGATAAATAGAACAGAATAGAGAAACCGGAATGAAGACACATACCTACAATCAAATGATCTTTGACAAAGTCAACAAAAATATACACTGGGGGAAAAATCCTTTTCAATAAATGGTACTGGGAAAATTGAATAGCCTTATGCAGAAAAGTAGAACTGGACCCATATCTCTCACCATATACAAAAATTAACTCAAGATGGATTAAAACCTAAACATAAGACCTGAACCTATAAAAATTCAGGAAGAAAAAACTAGGAATAACCTCTTCTGGACATTGGGCTAGGCAAAGAATTTATGACTTAGTCCTCAAAAGTAAATACAACAAAAACAAAAATAGAAAAATGAGACTCAATTAAACTAAAAAAAACTTCTGCACAGCAAAAGAAACAATCAACAGAGTAAACAGATGACCTACAGATGGGAAAAAATATCGCAAACTATGCATTCAACAAAGAACTTAAAGAACTCAACAAGCAAAACAAATAACCCATTTGACTATTTTTCAATGGGGTTATTTGAGTTGTTTGAATTCTTCTTTTTTCAAAAGAAGACATACAAGCGGCCAACTAACGTAAAAAAATGCTCAACATCACTAATTATCAGAAAAGGCAAATTAAATCCAGGAGATAACCATCTTAACCTAGTCGGAATGGCTATTATTTAAAAGTCTAAAAAAATCAGATGCTGGCAAAGATGCGAAGAAAAGATAACACTTATACATCGTTGGTAGAAGTGTAAATTAGTACAACCTTTATGGACAACAGTATGGAGATTTCTCAAAGAAATAAAAACAAACTACCATTTGATCCAGCAACTTCACTACTGGGTATCTACCCAAAGGAAAAAAAATCATTATATTTAAAAAGATACCTGCACTCATATGTTTATTGCAGCGCTAGTCACAAAAGCAAAGATAGAGAATGAACATAAATGTCCATTAACAGAGGGCTGAATAAAGAAAATATGATATATATATTATGGAATACTACTCAGCCATAAATTAAAATATTGATACATTTGACTAGATATAAATTTTAAGAACTTCCCTTTATCAAAAGAACCATAGAGATAGTGAAAAATAAAGGCAAAAATTGTGATAAAGTGGCCAGGCACGGTGGCTCATGTCTGTAATCCTAGCACTTTGGGAGGCCAAGCCGGGTGGACTGCCTGAGCTCAGGAGTTCAAGATCAGCCTGGGCAACATGGTGAAACTCCGTCTCTACTGAAGTACACACACACACACACACACACACACACACACACACACAATTAGCCAGGTGTGGCAGCGTCTGCCTGTAGTCCCAGCTATTCGGGAGGCTGAGGCAGGAGAATGGCGTGAACCCAGGAGGCAGAGCCTGCAGTGAGCTGAGATTGTGCCACTGCACTCTAGCCTGGGCGACAGAGCGAGACTCTGTCTCAAAAAAAAAAAAAAAAAAAAAACCCCAAAAAAACAAAACAAAAAACAAACAAACAAAAACACAGATCAATACCAAGTGGAATATACCCCAAAATGCAAGGGTCCTTAACATTCAAAATAAATCATGTAAGTCATCCCATTAGCAGAAAAATACAGGCAAAAATAATAAGATCATTTAGGTTAAGTTTTTAAAAAAACATTTAATAACACTTAAAACTGAACCATAAAAACAAGTCTGAATAAAATACAAAAGATGGCAACTTCTTTAATTTGATGGTTTGTCTAATATGAGCCTGTAACAAACAACATAAGTAACAGAGAATTATGGGAAGCTTTTTCCCCCAATGCAGGACCAGACGAGGATGCCTGCTATCACTCTTTAATCAGCATTGTACTGGAGAAACAATACAGCAAAAACAAAGAAATAAAAGGCATTAGGATTAATTTTTTAACCAAAAAATTGTCATTATGTGTGTATGACACTATTACATGCTTAGACAATCCATAACCCCAAAACTGTTACAAAAACATCCCGGATACATGATTGTTATCAACCAGATTACTGTATACTAGAATGAAATCAACAGAAAGTAACTAAATAATGATCAAACTAGAGAACAAGTATCTATGACAAAAATGAGGCAATCAAGGATTAATTTACAGATTTAAGATAAATCCTTCAAATCAATATAGGAACCAAAAAAGGACCCTGCAGAAACATGCACAGAATGAGCAAAGCATATGAAGAAAAGTAAGGCACAGAGGCCAATCAACATTTGCTAAACTCTACCTCACATGAAACCGGCCACAGCAAGTTCCAGGTGAGAAGATCCCTGCAGAAACACTGCAGGGCAGTATCCCAGGAGGCAGGACCACCAGAGGAGGTGATAGAGCCCCTGCAGTGGAGAGGGTGTCAGGCCCAAGAGGGCCAGGTGGCTCCAGACCTCCTGCTCCAGCTTCCCCTTACTCCCCACACCAGGCACAGTCCCATGTGAGTGCCCCAATGCAGGGAAGATTCTGACTGCTCATGTCTTCTCCAACACTGTGCGTCCCCCCGCCAATGGCAGCTCCTTGCCCATTACATCATTCCAGCCTTCCCTTTTATGGGTCACCTCTCTCTCCCCAGTCACAATGCCAGAATCCACCCCAGGAGAGTAGAGATGGGAAATCAAACCGTGGCACCATGAGTGGAGACCCTAGAGGCAGACATGGGTGCAGGCACTGAGAGTGGAAATACGCTAGGCCCTGCTTTTGGGCAACAAGCACAGAGGATGGGGACATTCAAGGGCAGACATGAGTTGCAGGCACAGGAGAGAAGACCTGGGCTAGAGTCATAAGGCATCCAGATACAAAGGGAGCTCGCTGACTACAGATGCATGGTAGAGAGGCACAGCACGGACAGACATGGGTACCAGGGCAGGACAGAGGAGTAGGTGAAGGCTGGCATGGGCAGGAAGCACAGAGATAAAGACACCCGAAGGTAGATATGGCTGTAGGCTGAAGGGTGGAGTCACCAGAGTCCTACCGTGGGCTGCATGCACAAGGGCTGGAGACACAGGAAGACAGGCATGGGAAGCAGGTACACTCAATGGCAGGCCTCTGCTGCAGTAACAACAGACAGAGATACCCAACGAAAGAGACTGGCTGCAGGTACAAACACTGGGGATAGGAGTTTTGGGCATAGTCTCCTGGGAGAAATGATCCAGAAAAAGGAGAAAAATGGGCTAAAGGCACAGAAGGAGACACACGAGCGCAGACACGACTGAAAAGCATGAATGAAAACACTGACTGTGGACATGGATTAGAGGAATAAAGAATGCAGCAAACACAGGCTGGCATGGGCAGAAGCTCAGGGAACAGACAGACGAAAATATCGGAATGGGCTGCAAGCACAGGGATTGAGACACTGGAGGACTGCTACTGCCTGAAGGCTAAGGAGATGGCAACACTCAAAGCGAGTAATGTGTTGGAAGCACACAGGATGGAGACTCACACGCCTGGCATGGGCTGCAAGTGCAAGAAATGGAGACTTGACAGCTGGCATAAACTGCAGGCAGAGGACAGACCAGGTGACAATACACAAGGGCAGACATAGGCTTCAGTCATTATGGGATGGTGATACTAGAGAGAAGATACAGGCTTCAGGCACAAGGATGGAGACACACAAAGCCTGACATGGCTGCAGGCATACAGGGTGGAGACACTGGGAGGCCAACGCGGCTGCAGACACAGGGTCTGGAAACACCTATGGGAAAATGTGTGCTGCCTGATAAATCCCCGCTTAGAGAGAAACAGGACACACGTTAACGGAATGTGTTAGAATAGAAAAAATATTGAAAATCAATCACATAAACCTTTCAAGAACTAAAAAAGATTAGAACGAAAGAATGCAGAATGAAAGTAATAATAAAGAGCAGACATCAATGAAATAGGAAAAAAAAATGTAACGGAGACAAATCAAGGATAAAAGTTGGTTTATATAGCCAGGTGTGGTGGCGGGTGCCTGTAGTACCAGGTACTCGGGAGGCTGAGGCCGGAGAATGGCATGAACCCAGGAGGCGGAACTTGCAGTGAGCCCAGATTGCACCACTACACTCCAGCCTGGGTGACAGAGGAAGGCTCCGTCTCAAAAAAAAAAAAAAAAAAAAGTTGGCTTATAAATATTAATATACTAAATACACCACTAGCGAAACTGATTAAGGCAAAGAGAAAAGATGCAAAAGACCAATATCAGGAATGGAAACAGAAGCCTGCTCTACAGAGCAGTGTATCAAGTTACTACGAAAATTTTGAGAAATACTTAGGACTGCAAGCTTGACAACAGAGATGAAATTACATCACACTGAAAAATAAACTTACACAGAAATAACGTAAAACAAGAAAACTACCATATATACTAAAGGATTTGAATTGTTAAAAAAAAAAAAAAGCTAACAAATAATGTCCCACAAGTAAAATTCCATGCCCAGACTAAAGAAATATTCCACATATTTAAGGAAGTAAACACCTAAATTTCTCAGACCCTTCCAAAGAGAAGAAATATAGGGACTATTTTTCAATTTTGTTTTGTGAGGCTAGCATCACGTTGATACCACAATCTGAACAGGACATTAGAAAAAAAGAAAATTACAGACCCACTCTTTCATTAACAGAAACACAAATATTCTTTTTTTGAGATGCAGTCTCGCTCTGTCTCCCAGGCTAGAGTGCGGTGACACAATCTCAGTTCAATGCAACCTCTGCCTCCCGGGTTCAAGCAAGACTCCTATTTCAGCCTCCCGAGTACCTGGGATTACAGGCTCCCACCACCACATCCAGCTAATTTTTGTATTTTTAGTAGGAACAGGGTTTTGCCATGTTGGTGAGGTTGGTCTCGAACTCCTGACCTCAGGTGATCCACCCGCCTCGGCCTCCCAAAGTGCTGGGATTACAGGCGTGAGCCACCGCATCCGGCCAGAGATACAAATATTCTAAGAAAAATTGTATCATATGAATTAAACCACATATGAAAACATAACACATGGATACCAAGTGGGATATACTAAAAAAATGCAGGATTGGTTAACATTAAAAAATAGATCATGTAAAATATCAAATTTGCAGAAAAATAGGAGAAAAACATTGTTATTCACAATATATGTAAAAAAAGCATTTATTCAAATTCAACAATTAGTCATAACTCTTAGCAAATGTAAAGGAAGGCAGCTTCCTTAATCTGACTAAGCTTGCCTAAAATGAAATTACAATACAGGACCACTGAAGCTTTTCCACTGTAATCAGAACCAAGCAAGACTTCCTGGACACATCCCCTCTATTTCACACAGTGCTGGAGGTGTAATTGCGACAATAAAACAAAAATAAAGGCATAAGAACCAACATTTAAGCAATACAGCTGTTATTGTATGTGGCTGACACTATTATGTACATGAAAAATACACCACAATCCAGAAATGATGGCTATGAATATGTGAATTAAGCCAGGCTACAGGATGCAAGATGAATACATAAAATCAATTAGATTCCTATGTATCAGCAAGAAAGAAATTCAAAATAAAATTAAGGAACAATGACCAGACTAGGAAACAACTATCTACACTAGAAATGAGCCCATGAAGAATTAATTTATAATATACATTTTAAAATTATTCAAATCAATGTAAGAACATAAATGACCCAACAGAAAAACCAGCATTGAAAATGAAGAAAAAGACGCAAAGGCCAATATTCACGAAATTTTGCTTCGCTAGCTTATTTCCAGTGCCAGACCCAGAACGCAGGACCCCAGGGAGGTGACAGTGCCAGCAGCAGGAAGGCCGGACTCTGCCTTTGGCCGAGTGGGGCCACAGCTCCCGGCGGCCATGGGGTGAAGCCCGGGCAGCCTGGCGCTCCTGGCTCCTACACACGCTTCCCTCCCCCTACCCCGTTCCTCTCTCTCTGTGCCTTGGGACCCGTGGGATGCGCTCACATCCAGACTCACCAGGCCCGAGAGGTTGGGAGAATGGAGAGGGTCTTGGGACGGTCCTCCAGGAACACATGGAGGACGCTTCGCCTGCACCCGGAACACCCTTGTCTGAGGCTGGCCTCGAGGCTGGCCTCAAGGAAGGTGCGCACCGCACACACTCCCGGCCGTGATCACTTCCGGTCATTATCACTTCCGGTCCATGACGATCCCTGCGCAAGGAACCTTTTTGACAACTCTTACTGGATAATAATCTCCATCTCTGATTGCACAATCTTAACCAATCAGAGTTGGAGACTATTATCCAATCCATGTTGTAGTACAGAGTCTGCTCTCATCCTATCAGAACGAGGCTTCCAGGATACCTCATTTGAATACAGCTATTATAAAAGGGAGGCAAATGTCCATGCCCGCTGTGGGGGTGTGGCTCACATGCTTCTTCTCTGCCTTGGAGTCAGCCAAGGAGTATGTGCAGAGCACCTGCCTTGCAGACCAGCCGGCGAGAAGGATGTCCCAGATGCAGGCCAAGTTTCATTATTGTGTTCCTGGAGGATTTTTCCCGTGGCAAGCGCTCTCCATCTTCCAACATCTCAGGCCTGGTGAGTCTGGATGTGACCGCTTCCTGTGGGGGCCCAAGGCGCACCTGCGTCAGAAAGCGAGACCCGCACTAGACAGAGACCACCAGCATCTGATCCTGACCTGGCTCACTGAGCACTGTGCCCCCTGTGTCATGGACAAGGATGCTTATTGTGTCTGTGTCTGGCTGTGGAGGCTGCCCTGGGGCCCCCAGGCCCTGCCTCTGACCCTCAGCCTTGGGAGCTCAGGGTCCCCTCGCACCGCGGGGTCCGTGCCCAACCACACGATGCCCCCTGCAGCCTGTTTTCACAGGTCATTCCACGCCCCAGCACACACACTCTGCAATATCTTAAATTATATCTACATCTATATCTGTATCTCTATCTATCTATCTATCTATCTGTATATATATATATATATATATATATATATTTTTTTTTTTTTTTTTTTTTTTTTTTTTTTTTTTGGACAGAGTCTTGCACTTGTTGCCCAGGCTGGAGTGCAAGCACGATGTGGGCTCACTGCAACCTTTGCCTCCCGGGTTCAAGCGATTCTCCTGCCACAGCCTCCAGAGTAGCTGAGATTACAGGCGCCTTCCACCACGGCTAGCTAATTTTTTTTGTATTTTTAGTAGAGACGGGGTTTCTCCATGTTGGCCAGGCTGGTCTTGAACTCCTGACCTGGTGATCACCCGCTTCGGCCTCCCAAAGTGCTGGGATTACAGGCATGAGCCACGGCGCCCGGCCAAATGATACTCTTGTGGGCAGTCTGACTTGCGTTGAAAATTTAACTGAATCATAATGCATTAGACTTAGTGTTCTCTTCCATCCCTATTTCTCTCTCACACAGGTATACACACACACTCACACATATAGTTTTGTTTTCCTGGTAAAAATATGATTGACAATTGCCTACATAGCTGTAAAAAGGAATACATTAAAATAACTTCATTTCACTGCATCAACAGACACATTTTCCTGCTCATACAGAGCTCTTCCCCTTTCGAAAGGGAGCCTTATTAAAATTTATTACATCACATGTTAAAACCAAATGTTTAGAGTGTGACTCACAAAGTAAGCCAAAAGATTATGTCTTAAGTAGCACATAAACAAATCCCATATTTTATCCAATTAACCCTGTGATTACCTAGATTTTACAACATAAGATGTCTTATACTGAAAACATGAAGCTCATATGATATTGCAATTAATACATATTCGTCCACAAATAAAACAATATGTAATACTTGGTTGCTTGCTTGGCTGTTGTGTTAGGGCTCTCGTGGGTTTCTGTGCTTTTAATTTTGGTATGGCAGTTTTAAGTTACATTTGAAATACGAGTCTTAAACTTGATGTGCACATAACCTATAACTCATCATCATAGAAATCTTATTAGTGAAACTCTCGTACCTGTGTTAAAGATTTGCAGCCTATTCTCCTTTTCTTCCTGAGGACATAGAATAATAACTTTTTGTAGTCATAATAAGATAGCTAGACCCAAGGCATTTAAACGCAGGTATAAGTTCTTCACCTTTTCTCACCTGCTTCTGCAAACTAAGGAGTTGTGTATAATACAGACAGTACAACTCAACCCTCCTACCAAACACCTCTGCTGAATTTGTAGCCTGAGTGAGAAATACACGTTTACTGTGATAAATCACTGAGATTTAGGGGTTATTACTGTAACATATAAGAGACTATCCTGACCAGTCCAGATATATTTACAAGAAGACGTATATACAGATTTTTATAGCAGCAGATTTTTTTTCTGGTAATCGCCAAAAGAAAAAAGGAACTAACCAAATTGTTATCAACAGGAGAATGGATAAATGTATGGATTTACATTCCTGCAATGGGATTCCATAACCATAAAAAAGAAGAAAAAATTAAATGAGGCCGGTTATTTACATTTCAGAATCATAATATAGAACAAATGAGCATAGTTCATAATAATTATTAGTAGAGTTTAATTTTTTAAATTACATATATAGTTTAGAGATACATAGTGGCATGTATATAAACATAACGTTCAGGAAAGCAGTTAGCTAGTTAGAAACTCGGTGCTGGGGAAGTGCACAAGAGATTCTAACTGTATTTGAAATGATGCATTTATTTTGCAAATTCGTAGTGAGTCCATGCGTGTTTATTGTATTTTTATATCATTTGTATATCTGAAATATTTCAAGATGATTTCATGTAATATGCATTTAATTCCTATACTCAATTTTAATTCATCTTATTCAAGGATATCTCTTTAATATAGTTTACTATTAAATGGACTGATAGCTCTTTTCAAATAAATCCTTTTCTTCAAAAGATATTCTGATTGGCATGATTTAAGCGTGGTAAGTAATCTTACTTGAACTTCCATTTGCTTATTATGCCTGTGTTATATCCAGTGTTAGAAAAAGGTTTAGTTTAGTGTTTGTCAATCCATGTTAGGCTCTGTGAACTTTTGAAAAACATTAAAATACGTGGTTTTCACAATACAAATCAGAAAAGAGAAGAGATCAACAAAATTCTTGATCAGCAGAAAAGCACAGGACACGGTATGAGAAAGCTTAGAGTATTATAATTTAATGTAAAACATTTCCTAAGAGTGTGCCACCTCATGAGTCTGCCTGATTCATTTTGAGAATCATTATTATAACTTATGTTTTCATAAGCTTTGAGTCAAAATAAGAACATTTGGAATTTGGGGTCATTGTAAAGTCCACTGTTTGCTATAATCAGTATTAAAATCATATTTCAATAATATAGATAGTGATGTAATGATAGTTATGACTTGTTTTTTCACAAAGCTCATTGTTATGAAACAAATGAAGATGTTTACTGTGAAGTTTCAGTATTCTGGAAGGAAGGTTTTGTGGCTCTTCAAGCTGCCATTAATGCCGCTATTATAGAAGTGAGTACAAAATGTTCAAAGCAAACTAATGTTTAATGCAAGTTAATGATATTAGAGGCATCAAAATTTCATGAAAGAAAATATAAGTGGATAGCTGCTCACTCTGAAGTTTACTGAAGTTACTATATACCATGGAATGTAGATACAAACAGAAGAAAAAGTATCTCATTCATGGACTCAACTTTGTTGGGAAGCCAGGCATATAAGAAAATTATTAGAACAGAAGTAGACTATTACAGAACTATAAATCAGGTCCTCATAAGTAAATGAGCAAAAACCTTCTCAGCCTTAGAATGCCATGGAAGAATGCCTAATTGAAATAACATTCCAGCTTGAAGCTTGAGATGAGGGGTGGCTTACTGAATATATAAATTCAAAAAAGGCATGCCAAGCAAATCACAAAGTAACTTTAGGCAGGGAGGTAATGAAACACACAGTAAATTCTGAGAATGGTGAGTAACTCAGAATGCCTGGACTCCAAGCTCCAAGTAGGTCAATGACAGGACATAGAAGTGGAAATTTAGGTTAGTATCAAATGCCAATAGGCCAATTATACATCCACAGGAAAATAGATGGTTAAAAGAAAACAGCATGCTATTCATTAACATACAAATTTTGCTTATTAATGCCTTTCTTCAGATCACAACAAATCACTCAGTGATGGAGGAGCTGATGTCAGTTACTGGAAAAAATATGAAGATGCATTCCTTCATTGGTCAATCAGGAGTTATAACTGATTTATACCTTTTTTCCTGCATTATTTCATTTTCCTCATTCATTTACTATGCATCTGTTAATGTCACAAGAGAGAGGAAAAGGATGAAAGGCTTAATGACAATGATGGGTCTTCGAGATTCAGCATTCTGGTGAGTCAAACGCAGCACAAATAAATAAACGGAGGAACTCAGGAAAACTGGGAATCTTCAATGCATCTTTTTTTTTTTTTTTGAAATGGAGTCTTGCTCTATTGCCCAGGCTGGAGTGCAGTGGCGTGATCTCAGCTCACTGCAAGCTCCGCCGCACAGGTTCACGCCATTCTCCTGCCTCAGCCCCCGGAGTAGCTGGGACTACAGGTGCCGGCCACCTTGCCTGGATAATTTTTTGTATTTTCTGTAGAGACGGGGTTTCACCGTGTTAGCCAGGATGGTCTCTATCTCCTGACCTCGTGATCCACCCACCTCGGCCTCCCAAAGTGCTGGGATTACAGGCGTGAGCCACCATGCCCGGCCTCTTCAATGCGTCTTTATTAAAACCTGTTTCTCCACAACCACGGGGTACAAATAAGAGACGCCTAAACAGAATAACTTCAGATCATGAACAAATTTCCACTTAGTTAATTTCAGTGGGGAGAAATGCTCTGCAGTGACGGACAAAAAAAAAAAAAAAAAGGAAATGTATTTTGCCTCTGGAAATGTTACAGGACTAAGTAGAGAGGCTGGTTATTTAATATATTTAACAATCTCTGACCCAATTATATCTAAATCTATTTCAGATTCACTGTACTGTGAAGGAACTGCTAAAGGAAATAAGATAAAAGGGGACAGAATGTGGTAACATTTAAGAAAATACAACTTCCATTAGAGTAATACTGATTTTTTTAGAAAGGAGGAAGATAATCTTTTAAAGAAACATAAAAAGTAAATTTAAAAACTTCGAGAAAACAAATAAGGAGCCAAATGCAGAATTTTACAGAAAAAATGTCACAGCTATCACACATCAATATCCATTTAAAAAAATTTGTTGCCATCAATAAGAAAATACCACTGTTAAACATTCTTTAGTAACAAGGAAAGAAATATAAAAATCCTTTATCCCCATGAATGGTATAAATTGTCATTGGTGTAATGCTTGCCAGGCTGAGGCTGGGTGTTACTGTCCTTCTCTGAGTTAAGGAAGAAGATTGGGGTTAGGTTGTTGGGTGATTGTGAAGAAGGCGTAATGAGGAATGGCCATGGCAAAGAGGCGTAAACAAGATAGACATTGGTGTCTGTGCCAGACAAAGGTGGGATGTGAACTAGGAGGGGATTGGAAGGGAAAAAGAAGCCGAGGACCAGGAACTCCTTTGAGACTGAGGAACATGGGGGGGTGTAGCTGAGGAAATGAGCTGGCGAAACAGGATGGTGAATAGGGGCTGGGTAGTGTGGGTTTAAAATGTCAGAGGTTGGGTGATTCCAAGAATGGACAAGGTTCTGTGTGAGAACTTATGAATAATTGACTGAAAGGGCACGGAGGTGATGTTTACAGGGAGTAGGACATTAAATAACAGAGAGGCTAGGGAGGCAGATGGGCTGCGCATAGGGCAACAAATTAGGAGTCTGGAAGAGTTGCTTCCAATATTAACATCTTATAAATCAGTATTGATCTCTTGTTTGAATTAATACTGGAGGGAAACGTAGCAGAGCAGTGAAATCTAAGGATTCTAGAGCCAAAATCCCTGAACTTGAAACATAGTTACATAACACCCTTGTTCATTAGGTTCTCTATTAATAAGATGAGGAAAATAATGGTATTCTGAATAGGGCTATTGGGAGAATAAAATGATTCAATGTTTGCTAAATTCTTAAAATATTCTTTAACACATATTAATTGTTATGTGTGTGTGAGTTATTATTGTATTGGTTTTGCAGCTGTTTTGTTTTTGATTTTTAAAATTATTTCATTATATTTTCAAAGAATATTGTAAAACAAAAGAAAAATTGATGAGGAAAGGAAAGTGAATTATTCTGACATAAAATAATGGGATTCAAAAAAAATTTTTCTTAACAAAAACAATGAAGGGAATTAAAGGCAAGTATGTAGACTTTTCAGTGAACACATCCAGAGAAAGATGACAACAGCTTTTGGGGAAGGAGTGACGTGACTGAATTATACACAAGGAAGAATTTCTTGTCTCTGAGGAAACTTGTGATGGTCCTGAACTTGGAGAGACTCCAGAGAGGAGAGAAGGGTCTGAGGTTCACTGAGGGGCTACCCGGTATTAAGACAGTGCCCTACATAGCCATCGTCTTATTTAGTCTTCAGTGGTAGTATTATTCCTGGTGTCCAGAGAAATAAAGGAATAATAGAGGCGTTACAGAGCAAGAACGCAGCAAATAAAATGTTCGATCCAAAATCCATTAGACTGGAAACCTAATTTCCACCCCCACCGCCCCCACCCCCCAGAACAATGTGCACGTGTGTGTGCATGTGTGTGTGAATGTATTTCTGAAATCAATTTTAGGAAAAACAATTCCTAATTCCCAAAGAATATTCCTAATTCCTAAAAAATTCTGCCCAAAACTTTTACCTTGTATTTATATATCTTAGAACACCCAATAAATACCTGTTGAAAGAGAGAATGAATGGATGAATAAGTGAATTAAAAGTTATGTTAGAATCCATTTTAGGTCTTCCTTTTCAAGTGAACATAAAATACTAAACTAACATTTTGTTTCCACATTAGGCTCTCCTGGGGTTTGCTCTATGCTGGTTTCATCTTCATTATGGCCCTTTTCTTGGCACTTGTTATAAAATCTACCCAGTTTATCATTTTGTCTGGCTTCATGGTAGTCTTCAGCCTCTTACTCTTGTATGGATTGTCTTTGGTGAGTTAGTGAATTAAGTATCTTTCCATCTACCTATAGCCTAAAAATTAAGTGTATGTTTCTGACTGATTACTCTATATGCCTCCTTTTTTTTCTGCCTACTCTGTTTGCATGTGAAAAATCTATAAACAGGTACAATTTGATTTGAGGTGTTTTGTAATGTCAATTTTTAGTGCAATTTGCAGAACATAGTTTTGTATGTTATATACAAAATAGCTATAATGTACAACTGTTACATACACAAAATAACTATAATTTTGTATATCTATTTTATTATGCTAGTAATAATGTTAGAGAAACATAAACCAACTAGATCTTCTCTCATTTTAGGTAGCTTTGGCTTTCTTAATGAGCATCTTGGTAAAGAAATCTTTCCTCACCGGCCTGGTCGTGTTCCTCCTCACTGTCTTTTGGGGGTGCCTGGGGTTCACAACACTGTACAGACACCTTCCTGCATCCTTGGAGTGGATTTTAAGCTTGCTTAGTCCCTTTGCCTTCATGCTTGGAATGGCCCAGGTGAGACGCCATCTGAATGTCTATTAATGGCATTTCTGAAACATCTGTCCCTCTGGAATTCATAGGCTGTAATCATTTACAAACTCAGCATTGTAAGGCTTAAAATTCTAGCGAAGGCTGTTGTAAAGTTGCAAAGACAGAACTTTTAAAAGCTTTGAAATTATTTAGCCCAGCAAAATAAGACATTTCGAAAGTGAAGGGCCGGGCGCGGTGGCTCACGCTTGTAATCCCAGTACTTTGGGAGGCCGAGGCGGGCGGATCACGAGGTCAGGAGATCGAGACCACGGTGAAACCCCGTCTCTACTAAAAATACAAAAAATTAGCCGGGCGTGGTGGCGGGCGCCTGTAGTCCCAGCTACTCGGAGAGGCTGAGGCGGGAGAATGGCGTGAACCCGGGAGGCGGAGCTTGCAGTGAGCCGAGATTGCGCCACTGCACTCCGGCCTGGGTGACAGAGCGAGACTCCGTCTCAAAAAAAAAAAAAAAAAAAGAAAGTGAAAAAAAGAGGATAAACATACAATTATTTAAAGGCAATATAAAGTATTTTCTTAGGCTATTAATTAAATATGGACATGTGGCAAATCTAATTATAAATAACTATTCCAGTTCATGTTTTTACCTAGTAATTGAAGACAATACATGATTAAAAACCATTAAATCAAATTAAATTAAAAATTTAAAACATCTGGAAAATTCATTAGTAAATTATGTTTCTGTTCATAAAATGTCTTTTCTGTTTATGTGATTCTTATTGAATTCCCCTTGCCTTCCTTCTAATTAAATGGAAATGTCAACCATTAAATATCCATTATTTAGTGTTTAACAAAAGGATTGTTAATTATAAACAGCTCATTAACTTGAACATCCTAGACGAGCCCACTTCTGGTTCTCCTTAAACACACCAGTACCTTTTGCCCAGAAATTCTCCCTCATGCCACCAGTTTACATGGATCACCACACCTTTTGACTGTGTCTTATTTGGTAAAAGTTCATCTAGGTTCCATCTCAAATGTCATCTCTTCCCATACTTCCCTACTTCCTCCTAATGTTTCAATTTCATTTGGAACATATTTTTATCATAGCAATTACTAAATTACATTCTAGTTGCTCATATGTCCATGCCTTCCAAGGCATAGATTTGAGAACCATAAAGGAGGCAGTCTCCCTATATAACTCTATTCTCAGTATGAGGCAATGAATAGTCATTTTATTACTATGCTAAACCTAACTGTTTAAAATGTATCTTATACCTAATTTCCCTTAATTACTTTTTAATTTTCAGCTTTTACACTTGGACTATGATTTGAATTCTAATGCATTTCCTCATCCATCGGATGGCTCAAATCTCATTGTAGCAACAAACTTCATGTTGGCATTTGATACTTGCCTCTATCTGGCATTGGCGATTTACTTTGAAAAAATTTTGCCAAGTGAGTAATGATATGATTAAAATCATAAATCATTTAAATAATTTTATTTCTGAAAACAAATCTCCTAATGGATACACTATTTATATTTTAAGAACTACTTTGTGTATCAACAGCAAAGAGAGGAACAAAGTCAGCGCTACTGGCCAAATTATTTCTTCATTTCTTTCTCACTACTTGACTTGTCAGAACTAAAGCCTGAATTTTGTTTATAGAATCACCAACCTTTATCTGAACTTCACTTTGAGTATACGGTATTTTTTTTTTTTTTTTTTTTTTTAGACCTCTTAGAAAGCTAGTTCCTAAACAGTTCTGGTAATCATGGACATTTATAGCTGCTTATGTCTAACTATTTAGCTCAATGGTTCTGAGCTCTGGCTGGACAACAGAATCATGTGAAGAATTTTAAAGCAACTCTAAGCCCAGCTCAACTTGAGGAGATTCTGATTTAATTAATCAATGCATCTACATTAAAAAAAAAATCTCCCCAGAATTTCACAATAGGAAAGCCAATATATCATAAATTTTCATTTGTATCACCTTGCAACATACAAGAATATGAGTTTCACAAAAGCAGGGATTCGTTTTGTTCACAGATGAGATATAAGCACCCAGCACAGTGTCTGATGCACCCTAGAGACTCAGTAGATACTTGTGTGCTTCACATTTTTTTTTTTCCTTTTGAGACAGTCTCGCTCTGTCATCCAGGCTGGAGTGCAGTGACACAATCTCAGCTCACTGAAACCACCTCCCCGGCTCAGGCAATTCTCCTGCCTCAGCCTCCCAGGTAGCTGGGCTTACAGATGTGTGCCACATGCCTGGCTAATTTTTCTATTTTTAATAGAGACGGGGTTTCACCATGTTGATGAGGCTGGTCTCAAACTCCTGACCTCAGGTAATCCAGCCGCCTCGGCCTCCCAAAGTGCTGGGATTACAGGCATGAGCCACAGTGCCCTGCTTGCTTCACTTTTTTCTCCCTCCTTTTATAACCAAAGGCATGGCCTGATTCTCCCTTCTGCGTTTCCTGTTCAAGACAGAATGCCAAGGGCCCTTTATTCAAAAAGCAATGAATACACACTTGTGGAAAGGGAAGAAGGGGGAAGGGTGAGCAGGAAGACAGAAAGCCACATCTTGAGGCAGAAAATTCATCTTGTTTTGTTTTCGATTTTGTTGTTTTTAAGATAATCCTTTAAGAATTACTGTCTCTGCCTTTTAAAAGAACCCAGAACAAAAGATGTCAGGATCCACTATGGCTGGCTAGCACACTTATTATACAATTAGAATTGTTTGAATATGGTATGTTTTCATTTGTTTTTTTCCAGTAGAGGTAAAAATTACATAACTGATTAGCAAAATTACTTTTTTGCCTCCTAATATTTTAAGGCTTTCTACCCATTGTTAACATTGCTTATTTAAGACACATATTTAAATATATTTTCTCTGTTCTACTTTTGTTTTTATGGCAAAATCTCACTGACTTTTTTTTGTGTTTCTATCATACTGTATATCCCTGGAGTGCTGTGTATAGTTCAGGAAATTTACTCGTGTGACCCTTGCACTTACTAATTCTTCCTTTTCTCCTTCTACTTATTAAAACATCCTGGTTGTATTATTTTTCATTTTTGTTTGCTTTTCCAATGTGTTTATTCTCAGTGGATCCACAAACAGATGTCACTGTGTTTACAATTGCTTATTAGTATACTCTTAGGTAATTGTTTTCTCTAACCAATTTAAATTTTATTTTGGTGTGCACTAAGTGATATATTCCATCTTTTTTTTAGTCCTTGTTTCAAACATATTCTAATGATATTACTTTAAATATTCTCTTTGTATATGTTTTATCAAGTTATATCACATATTGTTATATTTTCATGTCTGCGTTTTATTTTTTACTTAACATTATATCACAAAAATACCTTTCACATCCACACTTTTTCCAATTTCAAAAGCATAGTATTTTATTATTATAACTAGAAAATTTATTTCATCCAAATAAGTGAGTTGTTCCATTTTCTTCCTAATTATTATCTGCTCACTAAGCTTGAACTTAAGACCAGAGGTGACTTTGTTCAAAATGCTTTTAAAGATAATAAATATGAATGACAGATAAAATGGGATAACTGGATAAAATGACAGAATTATTTCATGGTAAATCTGGTTTCAGAAGGTATCCAGTTATGGCGGCATGCTTTTATTTGCTAGATTTTTCTTTTGTCAAAAGGGAGAGATAGGTACTAACAACATACCATGTGGCAGATATACAGAGAGTGTAAGACATTTATTGCATGAATGAAGAACTGAACACGTGAGAAGTACACAGAAGTTTGAAAACCCATAACCTTACAATGGAGGTAGTTGCAGAATGTTAGTGAAGTACGATTCTTCCATTTCATAATGTTTCCTAATATGAAGAAAAACAGAAGTGATGATAGAATACTAATACAGCTGGATTCGTTTCCTGCAAGATGTTTATGAGTAATATGTCTTTAAAGCAGATCATAAATTTGCTTAAGAGGAAAATTATGGTTTGGGGATGAAATAAAGCAGAAATTCAAAAAAGCTTTTAAAATATTCACTTTGTGTTAAGTTTCAATTAATTATTTTATCGTGTTCTTTTTCTTTCTTACAAATGTGTCATTTACTTTTCTTAAATCCTATTCTATCTTCTTTTGGATTTTTTATAAGGTATCCAATAGTCGTTCTCAGTTTCTTCTTTCTTTGCCTATGTAATGACACCTGGTCTTCTAGACAGAATTCAGCATGCCTGCGTATCTTACATTAGCAATTCAATCTGTCTTTCTTGAGGTTAAGAAATTCTAAAACATTTATTTAAATTCCTTTTGAAGTATTTAAAAATCACATTTTCATTGCTTCCTATAGGATCTATTATAGTAGAGACATCTGGTAATTTTTTTTTTTCCTTATAAAGCTACATGTGTCAAAACGCGCACTACCTGGTGTTGACCACATGTTCAGGTTTAGCGACAAAGGGGCTGCATTACCGTGCTACATTACTGTGACTCTCCTCCCTAACATGGTGATTGACCCAATATTTAATTGTCTTCTGGCCATGTAGATGAATATGGATATCGACGTCCACCTTTGTTTTTCCTGAAGTCCTCATTTTGGTCTCAAACACAAAAGACTGATCACGTGGCCCTTGAAGATGAAATGGATGCCGATCCTTCATCTCATGACTCTTTTGAAGCAGTGCCTCCAGAATTCCAAGGGAAAGAAGCCATCAGGTAATAAGGCTGCAGGTGGAGAACAGGGCAAAAAGGCAGGAAGCTAAGAGTTAGCACCTGAGGCAAGCAGTATTCCCTTTTGTGCTCTGTAGACAGTTCCCACCTGTCCTCACCTACGCTGCTGTGTCACTTTCCACCTCAAGTTCAAAGAAAGATCCCTTTACCAACCCCTTACAGCCTAACATTGTCGACATTTACACTAAGTAAAAGCTTTAATTTTATCAGCTAAGATAATTCAACAAAACCCTTGCCCAGATTCAGTCTTTTACTTGTTATTTCTCTTCATCCTCAGCCTCCCTCATTGCTTTCTAGGTCTCAATTATTCACTCTTTGTCCCCACCTCATCTATCTCCCCCTTTTTTCTTTTTTGATGGAATTTTGCTCTTGTTGCCCAGGCTGGAGTGCAATGGTGCAATCTCAGCTCACCGCAACTTCCGCCTCCCAGGTTCAAGCGATTCTCCTGCCTCAGCCTCCCAAGTAGTTGGAATTACAGGCACCCGCCACCACGCCCGGCTAATTTTGTATTTTGAATAGAGATGAGGTTTCTCCATGTTGGTCAGGCTGGTCTCTAACACCCAACTTCACTCAGCCTCACAAAGTGCTGGGATTACAGGCATGAGCCACCGCACCTGGCCTTTTCTCTCCGCTTTTTAAACTTCGCATTTTTCTTCTATTTTTTGTCCTTTAAAAGAAGATGAAAGAGGAAGAAAGAAGGACAAAGAAAAGGCCTAGAGGTAGATACAAAGGTAATTCAGGAAGAGGTGCCCTTCAGAGTTAAGCATATCTCATTCTGTGTGACAACAAAATGTCCATTTTGTTTGGTGCTGGTGACTTTTATTTCTAGATATGAGAAAATAGGAAGAAAGTCCTTAAGATGCCTGACTGTCCAAGTCATATTCATCATCAATGACCAGCCTGTGTCAGTCCCCTGTGAAATGTCTCAGATTATCCCAGGTTGCTGAACTTCTAAAGAGCCCATTTCATTTTGTTATTTTAGGCTGTTCCATATTTATCTTCCATATTTTTATTTGTCCTACAACTAAGCTAGGTTTACTCTAGCAGAGCAGCTCAGAGCAAAACAGTGGCTTTATCTGATGTGTTTGTGTGTTTCTTTTTGTTCCTCTTTGATCTCTTTAACACCTTGCCCAATTATAAGTGCTGTGGAATGAGGGTAAAATGGAATTTAAAATAAGAATATCTAATTAAACAGCTTTAGCCAGGAGTGGTGGTTCACATCTGTAATCCCAACACTTTGGGAATTTCCTTCTTTCTTTCTCTTTCTTTCTTTCTTTCTTTCTTTCTTTCTTTCTTTCTTTCTTTCTTTCTTTTTTCTTTCCTTCTTTCGGCAAGTGGATCACTTCAGCTCAGGAGTTTGAGACCAGCTTGAGCAACATGGCCAAACGCCATCTCTACTCAAAATACAAAAATTAACCAAGCATGGTGCTGCACGTCAGTAATCCCAGCTACTTGAGCGGCTGAGGCACAAGAATCGCTTGAACCCAGGAGGCAGAGGTTGCAGTGAGCCAATATTGTGCCACTGCACTCCAGCCTGGGTGATAGAGCAAGACTCTCCCTCAAAAAAAAAAAAAAAATATATATATATCTAATTAAACAGCTTTATATGAATAGAGACTGAATGTTTTATGAATAGTAGATGATAAAATAAGAAACATAAGTTTGATTTGGTTTGTGGATTATATACTTACCTGGTAGAATAAAACCATGCAGATTAAGCGCCTAGAATTCCAGACCTATAATAGTACTAAGCATAAGTTAATTTCATTCCTTTCGGTAGCCATCATCGCCATGTAACCGATATCATCTTTTATGCACTGTACATGCAAGATGAAGTATTTTACTTGCCTTCCAACACAGCCCTAAAGCCCTGCAAATTTTCAGGTTGTGAAACCTGAAACTGATCTGGAATAAGTACACTGGTTAAGGTAACAGAGCACTAAGTGGTTGTAATGGGATAAGCTTAGGTGAGCAGTACTGTGAACCCCATGCTCTTGCTATTATGATACATTGATTGTCTTTCTTACTGTAGTTCTTAATGAACCTTGGGAGACCTTGAATCAGGATAGCCAAAGATCTTTCCAACCTGTGCCAGTGGTTCACAGGACCCTTTGGGTATCAAATGTCCATGTCATCTCTTGGCCTAGCTTCCTTAGCTTTGCAATTCAGAAGTGATCCCGTTCTCCAGTACTAATATTAGCTTATACCCCAATCTATGGAACCTTTGCTTATGGGTCCCAAGCACAGTGAAATTCTTATAACTCTTCACATATAACTCCTCACATGACGCCAATGTGCAGAGAGGGTTGGCAAGCGGTATTCTAGCAGATTCTGTCACACAGCTATGACTGTGTGAGAGTGAAGACCTAGATCTTCAAGTACCCTGAAGATAAGATTCATCCAATCCTGTCTACCAAACTGGAAATTACAAACTGAAGAAAATTGTCACTTTGAAGTATCTTTTCTTTTTTTCAGAATCAGAAATGTTACAAAAGAATATAAAGGAAAGCCTGATAAAATAGAAGCCTTGAAAGGTAAAAAAAAAAAAAAAGAGAGAGAGAAAATATTTGTTATATTAATATTGATTTCCTGATTTTAATTCAGTTTTGCTTTTGGTGAGTAATTAGTGGTGGTATTTTAGACTTGAAAAGAGTTATTTGAGCTACATAAGACATTTTTTTCTAACATATTGCTTCTACTTTATAAAAGTTAGAAAAAAATTAGTATGTTTTAGAAATAGATGTATTTAGAATCTATACTGGATAATATTGAGGTAGTCTAAGGATATTCTGGTTTTTTTTCTATAAACTCAAGTTTTTCTTCTGTAATCCAAAAGCCATTGGTAGATACTGTATGTTTTTCTTTCATATGAAAATGTCACTTACCTCAAAGGAGTTTTAGCCATGTAATAATTTACTATTAATCTATTATTCCATTTAATAAATATTAACATTGACCTACCATATGCAGGCAATGTCAATGAACCTATTATATAGACATGTTTCATTCATTTAAACTAAGTAATTTCAAAATTTCAAAAGAAGCTATTTTGAGAAATAAGTTTATAGGGGGAACTTTTAATGTTTTATTTTGAACTTAACCCACTATATTTATATATAGAAAAGACAACCATTCAAGAGAATTAATAACAATTCATTGGCTCCATAATAGAATATTATTTGTGGTTTTAATTGTTTTTCATCCCTTTATCTTATCTTTCTTTCCTTTCTTTTTTTCTTCCTAGATCTGGTATTTGACATTTACGAAGGCCAAATCACTGCAATACTTGGTCACAGTGGAGCTGGAAAGTCAACACTGCTAAACATTCTTAGTGGATTGTCTGTTCCCACCAAAGGTACAAACTAGTTTGTTTTCAAAGTCAATTGACAAATAAATCAGCTGTTAATATGAAGTTCTTTCAAGTGTTAATCACAAACACACATACCTAGGGAAAAATGGAATTTTATGTAATAGTAATATTCTGTAGAAGTATGTAATATTTAACTGGTATATTGCATATGGAATCTGAGTATTTCATAATAACTATTTTCATGGTCATTAGTTGCCATTTGACATTCCAGCTTCTATCTGTCAGCTCTTTTTTTTTTTAAGCAATAAGTTATTTTTTTTTATTTTTAAAAATTTTTATTTTAGGTTTGGGGGTCCATGTAAAGCTTTGTTACATAGGTAAACACATGTCATGGGGGTTTGTTGCACATATTACATGATCCAGGTATTAAGCCCAGTACCCAGTAGTTATCTTTTCTCCTCCTCTCCCTCCTGCAATCCTCCCCCATCAAGTAGACCCCAGTATCTGTTATTTGCCTTTTTGTGTTCATAAGTGCTTATCATTTAGCTCCCTCTTATAAGTGAGAACATATGGTGTTTCATTTTCTGTTCCTGCATCAGTTTACTAAAGATGATAGCCTCTAGCTCCATCCATGCTCCCACAAAAGATATAATCTCATTCTTTTTTATAGCTGCATAATATTCCATGTGTATATGCACCCCCATTTTCTTTATCTAGTCTGTCTTTGATAGGCATTTAAGTTGACTCCATGTCTTACTGCTCCTCGTGATTCTGTGGGTTGACTGGGCAGTTTTTCTATTCTGGACCAAAGTGACTGGGGCTGGATTTACCATGGCCTCACTCACATATCTGGGGCTTCTGTTAGGACAGTTGCATGTCTCTTCCCACATGGAAATATATCTTTCAGAAGTCCCGCTGGGATTCTTCACCCAATGATCCCCATGATCCCAGCAGCAAGCAAAGACAAATCACTAGGTGGAAGCTCTTCGTCAGACTCTGCTTGTATCACATTTGCTAGAATCCTATGGGGTATATAGGCAAAGCTAAATGTGAGGGGTAGACAAAGAGACTACACCTTGATGGGAAAAGCTGCAGATGGGAACATAGTTTGAATATACTATGCAACTAAAGTAGAAGTTTCTAATGCCTGAATTGTATAAACTGTGAAGATAAAGTCATACATACAGCATTTAATTAACAGCAATTTTATTAAGAAATATCTTAAGCCTTATCTTGATATTAACTCGTCCTTTGTTACAGGTTCAGTCACCATCTATAACAATAAGCTTTCAGAAGTGGCTGACCTAGAAAATCTCAGCAAGCTGACTGGAGTTTGTCCACAATCCAATGTGCAATTTGACTTCCTCACTGTAAGAGAGAACCTCAGACTCTTTGCTAAGATAAAAGGGATTCTGCCACAAGAAGTGGATAAAGAGGTACAAAAATATGTTAAAGTTAATGTGTTGGTCAAAATGAGATTATTAAAACCATTTGCACTGAGTTTTAATTTTAAATTATTTGTGTGCAAATCATTGTACAATTGTCAGACAAGAAAATCCAATTTAAACAACAGCTAATATTGCATATAATTTATAATGTGCTAAGCATATCCTTAACTTTAAATCTAATAAATCATTTATTCTTCATAGCAACCTATGAGATAGGTGCTATTATTATCCCTATTTTATACATGTGGTTCAAGGGAGCAAGTAACTTGACCAACTTACTAGTCAATATGCGTGACCTTCAAACCCGGGAAGTTTGGCTCCAGTGTTTGTGCTTTTTTTTTTTTTTTTTTTTTTTTTTTTTCTGAGCCAGAGGACAGAGTTTTGCTCTTGTCACCCAGGCTGGAGTGCAATGGCCCTATCCCGGCTCACTGTAGCATTTGCCTCCCAGGTTCAAGCGATTCTCCTGCCTCAGCCTCCTGAGTAGCTGGGATTACAGGCACGCGCCACCACGCTTGGCTAATTTTTGTATTTTTAGTAGAAACGAGGTTTCACCATGTTGGCCAGGCTGGTCTCGAACTCCTCACCTCGTGATCTGCCCACCTCAGCCTCCCAAAGTGCTGGGACTACAGGTGTGAGCCACCGTGCCTGGCCCAGTGTTTGTGCTTTTAACCATTTACACTTTACAGCCTTGTATTTGTAAATTTTAAAAAAAGGAATAAATTTTGGCATATGACATAAGTACTGTCTTTTGGTTAGATACAAAGAGTTTTGCTGGAATTGGAAATGAAAAATATTCAGGATGTTCTTGCTCAAAACTTAAGTGGTGGACAGAAAAGGAAGCTAACCTTTGGGATTGCCATTTTAGGAGATCCTCAGGTGAGTCACACTGAATGTGCAGGTGAATTCAAAATTTAAAAAATGGAACTTTTGGTAATAGTTCAAATATTTTATTTGCAAAGGACATGTGTTATAAAATATTCATAATAGAACATGAAATAGAGTATCTAAATCCTAACCATAATACTCTGTTAAATATAATCAATATGGTTTTTGCATTGTTTTCTGGAAGAACTTCACCTTTGTGGAAAACCGCTTTATATACTTTCCTTGTTTACAGATTTTCCTGTTGGATGAACCAACTGCTGGATTGGATCCCTTTTCAAGACACCAAGTATGGAACCTTCTGAAAGAACGCAAAACAGACCGCGTGATCCTCTTCAGTACCCAGTTCATGGATGAGGCTGACATCCTGGCGGGTAATCACTGGTTTCTGTTAAGTATCCTGAGGAGGACTTTAAGAGATCTGAAAAATATGGATTGGTCTCTGAACAGTTATATTTTGTAATTCGGTAATCTAGCTGTATCTGGTAAATTGAATGGCTGGTGGTAATTTGAACTGGACACAAAGCCTCTTGCAACCATTTCAGTGTATCTTGCAGAATTTTGTATAATTTGGTCACATAGAAGCATGATCTGCCAGGAAACTCGCTTATTGCAAAATAAGTGAAGCTGAGTTTCTAAGAGATCAATCCTTTTACTCAGAATTGCGGGAAATCCACTTGAAATATTCAAATGATTTTAGTGTTTCATCTGTTAAAATATATAATGGGATAATTTTCTATATTAGAACATATATCCACAAAATTTAACCTCCCTGATGGGATGGATTGCAAAACGGCATGTAAACGAGATTAAAATGTGTCTATTTCATTGAGTCTTTATCAAGTCCTGCATTTAAAACCTTAGAAGTTCCTGAATTAAAGTTTGATTATAGAGATAATTACCTGTATTTTCTTGGAAATGAATGGGCCACTTTTTAACAAACTTTCATCTTTGCTCTTCTTCTTTTTCAGACAGGAAAGTATTTCTCTCCCAAGGGAAGCTAAAGTGTGCAGGCTCTTCTTTGTTTCTAAAGAAGAAATGGGGGATTGGATATCACTTAAGGTAAGGTCACTTAAGAAGGCTGCGAGTAGATGAGAACTGGTCTAGTGTAAGGCTTGATGCTTGAAGGAAAACATTACAACACATAAGAATTATTATTATTATTATTATTATTATTATTATTTTGAGACGGAGTCTTGCTCTGTCACCCAGGCTGGAGTGCAGTGGCGCGATCTCAGCTCACTGCAAGCTCCGCCTCCCGGGTTCACGCCATTCTCCTGCCTCAGCCTCTCCGAGTAGCTGTGACTACAGGCGCCCGCCACCACGCCCGGCTAAGTTTTTTTGTATTTTTAGTAGAGTCAGGGTTTCACTGTGTTGGCCAGGATGGTCTTGATCTCCTGCCCTTGTGATCTGCCCCCCTCGGCCTCCCAAAGTGCTGGGATTACAGGCATGAGCCACTGCGCCCGGCCAAGAATTTGTATTATTATTATTATTATTATTATTATTATTTTTGGGACAGAGTCTTGAAGAATTTGTATTATTATACACAGGTGTTTGTACAAACATGTACACGTATTTGTGTCTACCTAGTTAGTATGTATATGTAAGAGATATTGATCAGGAGATTTTAGATACTAAGAATATAACACCAAAATTTAGATAAATATGATTAAAAATATATATCTGCAACACAGTTTTTATTAATGGAGGTATGTATTAAGGGAACCTTTTCAACTGACACACTTGTATTTTACACCTTCATCATCTCTCATCTTCCCAGGGTGTTAATATATTCTTAAGTCGGCTACTTGCTTCCACTCCTCCTAGATCTTCCCCTTCTTTCTTGTTCTTCTCCTCCCGTCCATCCTCTTCATTTTATTATCTTTATTTTGAATAGCAGCATATTCTAACTGTAATTTACTGAGTGACTCAGATATGATACTTAACATTATTTTACTTAAATCTTCTATCTTTTAACTTTTAATTTTAATGGGTACATAGTAGGTGTATATATTTATGGGGTACATGAGATATTTTGATACAGGCATGCAGTGCATAATAATAACATCGGATAAATGGGGTATTCATTGCCTCAAGCATTAATCACTTCTTTGTGTTACAAACATTCCAGTTATACTCCTTTAGTTGTTTTAATATATGTTGACTATAGTCAACAATATATTGCACATATTAATATAGTCTGTATAGTCATATTAATATATTGTACATGTAATAAAATCTGTGAAGAATGTCACAGTAATATATAATTATATTCACATGTAATATAATCTGGGAAGAATGTGCTATCAAATACTAGCTCTCATTCTACTAACAGTATTATTGTACCCATTAACCATCCCCACTTCCCCACCACCCCACTACCCTTCTCAGCCTCTGGTAGCCATCCTTCTGCTCTCTATCTTCATGAAATCAATTGTTTTAATTTTTAGCTCTCGCAAATGAATGAGAATATATGAAGCTTGTCTTTCTGTGCCTAGCTTATTTCACTTAATATAATGATCTCCATTCCATCCATGTTGTTGCAAATGACAGGATCTCATTCTTTTTGTGGCTGAATAGTACTCCATTGTGTGTATGTACCACATTTTCTTTACCCAAACATCTGTTGATGGACACTTACGTTGCTTCCAAATCTTGGCTCTTGTGAATGGTGCATCAATAAACATGAGAGTGCAGATATTTCTTTGCCATATTGATTTCCTTTCTTTGGCGTATATGCCTAGTAGTGGGATTGCTGGATCATATGGTAGCTCTATTTTTAGATTTTTGTGGAACCTGCAAACGTTGTCTATAGTGGCTTTACTAATTTACATTCCCACCAACACAGTACGATGATTCCCGTTTCTCCACATCCTTGCCAGCATTTGTTATTGCCTGTCTTCTGGATAAAAGCCATTGTAACTGGGGTGAGATGATGTCTCATTGTAGTTTTGATTTGCATTTCTCTGATGATCAATGATATTAAGCCCTTTTTCATATGCCTATTTGTCATTGGTATGTCTTCTTTTGAGAGCTATCTATTCAGATATTTTGCCCATTTTGAATTGGATTATTAGATTTTTTCCTATTAAGTTGTTTGAGCTCTTTATATAGTCTGATTATTAATCACTTGTTAGATGGATAGTTTGCAAATATTTTCTCCTACTCTATGAGTTGTCTCTTTACTTGATTGATTGCTGTGTTGTGCAGAAGCTTTTTAATTTGATGTAATTTCATTTGTCCATTTTAGCTTTAGTCACCTCTGCTTGTGGGGTAGAGAAATCTTTACCCAGACCAATGCCCTGGGAAGTTTCTCCAATGTTTTCTTGTAGTAGTTTCCTAGGTTAAGGACTTATAATTTAGTCTTTAATCCATTTTGATTTGATAATTGTAAACAGTGAGAGATAGGAGTCTAGTTTCATTCTTCCACATGTGGATATCCAGTTTTCTTAGCATCATTTATTGAAGAGACTTTCCCCAACGTATGTTCCTGGTCCTTTTGTTGAAATGAGTTTACTGTAGATGTATGGATTTATTTCTGCATTCTCTATTCTGTTCATTGGTCTATGTGTCTGTTTTTATGCCAGTACCATGCTGTTTTGGTTATTATAACTCTGTAGTATAATTTGAAGTCAGGGGATGTGATTCCTTCAGTTTTGTTCTTTTTGTTAAGAATGGCTTTGTCTATTCTGGGCCTTTTGTGGTTCCATATAAATACTAGTTTGTTTTCTATTCTGTGAAGGATGTCATTGGTATTTTGATAGAGATTGTGTTGAATAAGTAGATTGTTTGGGGTAGTATGAATATTTTAACAATATTGATTCTTCCAATCCATGAGCATGGAATATCTTTCCTTTTTTGTGTCCTCTTCAATTTCTTACATCAATGTTTTATGGTTTTCACTATAGAGATCTTTTACTTCTTTGGTTAAGTTTATTGCCAGGTATCTTATTTTATTTGTAGCTATTGTCAGTGGGATTACTTTCTTGATCTCTTTTTCAGTTTGCTCGCTGTTAGCATATAGAAATGCTATTGATTTTTGTATATTGATTTTGTAACCTGCAACTTTACTGACTTTATCAGTTCTAATAGCTTTTTGGTGTAGTTTTTAGGATTTTTCAAATATAAGGTCATACCATTTGCCCACAAGGATGATTTGATTTCTTCCTTTCTGTTTTGAATGCCCTTTTTTTCTGCCTCTTATCTGATTGCCACAGCTAGGACTTCCAGTACTATGTTGAATAACAGTGGTGAAAATGGACCTCACTGTTGTGTTCCAGATCTTAGAGAAAAGGCTTTCCCCCACTGAGTATGATACTAGCTGTAGGTTTGCCATATATGGCTTTTATTTTGTTGAGATATGTTCCTTCTACACCCAGATTTTTGAGGGTTTTATCATGAAGAGATGTTGAATTTTATCAATTGCTTTTTCGGCATCAGTTGAAGTGATCATATCTTTTTTGCCCTTTATTCTGTTGATATGATGTATCACATTGATTTCCATACATTGAACCATCCTTGAATCTCTGGGATAAATCCAACTATGAGCAAGATGAATGATCTTTTTAATATGTTGTTGAATTTGGTTTGCTAGTATTTTGATGAGGATTTTCACATCAATATTCCAGTGATATTGGCCTGTAGTTTTCTTTTTTTGATGTGTCTTTGGTGATCAGGGCAATACTGGCCTCACATAATGAGTTTCAAGGTATTCCCTCCTCCTCTATTTTTCAGAATAATTTTGAATAGGATTGGTATTAGTTATTCTTAAATATTTGGTAGAATTCAGCACTGAAGCTTTTAGGTCCCTTGCTTTTCTTTGCTGGAAGACTTTTTATTATGGCTTTAATCTTGTTAGTTGTTATTGGTATGTTCAGGTTTTGGATTTCTTCATGGTTCAATCTGGGTAGATTGTATGTGTCTAGAAATTTGTCCATTTCTTCTAGGTTTTCTAATTTATTGACATACAGTTGCTCATAGTAGCCACTAATGAGCATTTGAATTTCTGCAGTATCAGTTATTTCTCCTATTTATCTCTGATTTTATTTATTTTTGTCTTTGCTCTTTTTTTTTTTTTTTTTAGTCTGGCTAAAAGTTTGTCCATTTTGTTTAACTTTTCAAACTTTTCAGCTTTTTGTATTGTTTATTTCATTTCAATTTTATTTATTTTTCCTGTGATTTTTATTATTTCTTTTATTCTATGACTTTTGGGTTTGGTTTGCTCTTGCTTCTCTAGTTCTTAAGAAGTGTCGTTAGGTTGTTCATTTGAAGTTTTTCTATCTTTTTGATGTAAGCATTTATTGCTATAAATCCTCCATTTAGTAATGCTTCCACTGTATTCCATAGGTTTTGGCATGTTGTGTTTCCATTTTCATTTGTTTCAATAAATTTTTCAATTTCCTTCTTAATTTCTTCCTTGACCCACTGGTCATTCTAACACATATTATTTAATTTCCATGTGTTTGTATGGTTTCCAAAGTTCCTCTTGTATTGATTTCTAGTTTTATTCTATTGTGGTCAGAGAAGCTATTTGGTATAATTTCAATTTGAAAAAAAAATGTTAAGTCTTCTTTTGTGGCTAGCATATTGTCTATCCTTGAGAATGATCCATGTGCTGAGGAGAAGACTGTGTATTTCACAGCCATTGGATAAAATGTCCTATAAATATTTATTAGGTCCATTTGATCTATAGTGCACATTAAGTCCAATGTTTTTGATTTTTTGTCTGGATCATCTGTCCAGTGCTGAAAGTAGTGTGTTGAAGTCTCCAGCTATTATTGTATTGGGTCTCTCTCTCTCTCTCTTCGTCTTTAGCCTTAATAACATTTGCATTACATATCCAGGTGCTCCAGTGTTGGGTGCATATATATTCACAATTGCTATATCTTCTTGCTGAATTGACTCTTTTATCATTATATGGTGACGTTCTTTTTCTCTTTTTATGGTTTTTGTCTTGGAATTCATTTTGTCTAATATAAAGATATCTATTTCTGCTCTTTTCTGTTTTCTGTTTGCATGGAATGTTCTCTGTTATTATCCCTTGAATAAACTTTCTATCTTTATCTCTTTCTCTATCTCCTCCTTAAGGCCAATAACTCTTATACTTGTCCTTTGGAGGCTCTTTTTTAGATCTTGTAGGCATGCTTCATTCTTTTTCAATTCTTTTGTCTTTTGTCTCTTCTGAGTATTTTCAAATAGCCTGTCTTCAAGCTCATTGATTCTTCTGCTTGAGAGACTTTGATACATTCTTCAGTATGTCAATTGATATTTTAGCTCCAGAATTTCTGCTTGATTTTTAAACATTATTTCAATCTCTTTGTTAAATTTATCTGATAGGATTCTGAGTCCCTTCTCTGTGTTATCTTAAATTTATTTGAACTTCCTCAAAACAACTATTTTGAATTATCTGTCTGAAAAGTCACATATCTTTGTCACTCTGGCATTGGTCCCTGGTACCTTATTTAGTCATTTGGTGAGGTCATGTTTTTTTGGATAGTCTTGATGCTTGTGGATGTTCATCAGTGTCTGGGCACTGAGGAGTTAAGTATTTATTGTAGTCTTCACAGTCTGGGCTTGTTTGTACCCATCCTTCTTGGGAAGGCTTTCCAAGTATTCAAAGGGAATGGAATATTATGGTCTAAGTCTTTGGTCACTGCAGCTGTATCAGCACTAGGGGGCACCCTCAAACCCAGTAACATTGTGATTCTTGCAGACTATTAGACGGACCACTTTGGTGTTCCTGGAGAATTCTTTGGATTACCAGGCAGAGACTCTTGTTCCCTTCCCTTAACTTTCTCCAAATGGAGTGTGTGTGTGTGTGTGTGTGTGTGTGTGTGTGTGTGTGTGTGTGTGTGTGTATTGAGCTGTCTGGAACTGGCAGAGGGGTGACACAAGCACCCCTGTAGCCACCACCACTAGGATTATGCTGGGTCAGATCTAAAGCCAATACAGCACTGGGTCTTTCCCAAGACCCTCAGCGACCACTGCTTGGCTACCGCCAACATTCACTGTAAGCCCAAGGGCTCTTCAGGCAGCAGGTGGCAAATACAGCCAGACTTGTATCCTTCCCTTTATGGTGGCAAGCTTCCCACTGGCCCAGGGTCGGTCCAGAAATGCCATCTGGGAGCAAGGACCAGAGTCAGAAATCTTAGGAATCTACATGCAGCTGTAGTCTGCTGCAGCTGAGCAGACACCCAAACCAGAAGACAAAGTCTTCCCACTCTTCCCTCTCCTCAAGGAGGAGTCTCTCCCCCTAGTCACCACTGCCCCAGGCCTGCAGCGAGTACTGTCTGGCTACCACTGATGTTCACTCAAGGCCCAAGGGCCTTCAGGCAGCTTGTAGTACATGCTGCCAGGCCTGGGTAGCTCCCTTCAGGGCAATGGGCTCCCCTCTGGCCTGGGGCAAGTCCAGAAATGCCATCCAGGAGCCAAGGCCTAGAATCCAGGACCCCAGGAGTCCACTTGGTGCTCTCTACACCACGGTAGCTAAGCTGGTACCTAAGCTGCAAACAAAGTCCCCTTTACTCTTCCCTCTCTTTTCCTCAGGCAGAAAGTCTCTCCCCAGGGCCATCACAGCTGGGAATGTGCTAAGTCAAACCTGAAGCCAGCAGAGCACTGGGCCTCACCCAAGTCCTGTGGCAAGTACTGCCTGGCTACTGCTGGTGTTTATTCAAGGTCCAAAAGTTCTTTAGTCAGGAGGTGATGAATTCTGCCAGAACTGGGTCTTCTTCTTCAAGGCAGCAGGTGCTCTTCTGGCCTAGGGTATGTCTAAAAATGTCATCTTGGAGCAAGGGCCTGGAATGGGGTCCTCAGAACTCTGCCTGGTGTCCTATTCTGCTGTGGCTGAGCTTGTATGCAAGTTGCAAAACAAAATCCTATTTACTCCTCTCTCCTCTCCTCAACAGAAGGAGGGAGTCTGTCCTGGAACAGCAAGCTGCACTGTCTGGTGTTGGGGGAGGGGGTGAAACAGGCACTCCCTTGGCTGCTCTAGCTGGTGTCTCTTGACGTCTTTTGCACCCCAAGTCCATTGGCTTTGAGTCCAGAACAGCATCAGGACTTGCCCAGGAATTTCAGTCCCTGTGGTTCTAAGTTTATTTAGATCCCCAGAGCACTTTAGTCCATGGTAGTGGGATGAATGATTCCCCTCTGGCTAAGGCTGGTCTAAATGCTCCCTCTGTGGGCACTGGCTGAATTCTGCCCTACGTTGCTTTTCACTGTGACAGGCAACACTGAGTTCCAATGCAAAGTCCCATAATCACTGTCCTCTCCCTCCCCCAAGCATACAACATTCTCTCTCTGTGCCACACAGCTGCTGCTAGGGTTGGGAAGTTGTGTCAGCAATTCAAGACTGTCTTTCCTATCCTCTCCAGTGCTTCTTTCCTTATATGATGTTAAAACCACTATCATTGCTCACCTGATTTTTTTGTTCTTCTGAAGGTACTTCCTTGTGTGGACAGTTGTGCAATCTGGTGTTCCTGGGGGATAGGGGGATTTCTGGAGGGTTCTATCTGGCCATCTTGCTCTACCTCCCCTCCTAAATCTTCTATTGTTTAAAATAGAAGTGTTGTTACTTTTACTTTACAGATGAAATTACAGACTCCCTAGATTAAGAAGTGCTGGAGCCAGAAATTGAACCTGAATATTTTTAACTTCTAAATCTAGTAGTCAAATCCATATTTTAAACTACTTTTTTTGTTACATGATTGGTCGTTTTTGTAAATTTATACCATCTATACTTAAGAAAGAAAACAAACCTATCATGACAACAAGACAAAGAAAATAGGATGACAGTTTCCTTAACTCATCTGCACTTGTTTAAGTCCTAGAAAGTTATTTGAAAAATATCTCATGTGGATATTTTTCTAGTTCTGTGTAACGTCCCATTTTTTTTTAATTTCTTATAGCACTTCGTTTGAATCTCTTCTTGGAAATTAATTAAACTATCTGAAAGTCAGTGTTTTCACCTACAAAGTGAGAGTAGCAATTCCTACTTACAAGTAAAGGTTATAGAAAAATAAATAAGAGACTGCCTGGCACACTGCATGGAAACATAACATGTTTTCAAAATAAAAAGTGCTAGTCAGGATCCCTGCCCAATTTGCGAATCCATTTATGGACTCCTATTTGTGCAATTGCCTTATTTTCTTCTAATCTAAGGGTCAACAAATTAGAGCTCATGAGCCACATCCAGCCTACTTCCTCTTTCTGTAAATAGTTTGGTTGGAGCCCAGTCATGCCCATTCTTTTACATACTGCTCTGGCTGCCTCCACATTAGAACAGCAGAGTGGAAGCGTTTCAACAGAGTTCCAATAGCCTACAAAGCCTAGAAAATTTACTATCTAGTATACATTTTACAGGAAAAGTTTTATAACCTCCACTTTCAAGCTTCAAGTTCCTCAAGGAATGACTTTCTGCATGATTCATTCATTCCCCCCTAGCACTCAGCACAAGTTCCTACAAGTGGCCAAGGAATAATTCTTTAATTGTTTTCATTTCAGGAGTCAGCATCATGGAAAACAGCTATGACATTTTTTGCTTCATTCCTTCAGTGGATTTCACTACTTCTAAAAAAATAGCGTATATTCTTTTAAGTTCATACATGACTTTTGTGTCAGTGGAATAATTTTTGACTTATGCATTTGGTCAAATAAAATTGCTACCATTTTTAAGGGCTTGCTAAGTGCAAGCATCACTATTATTCCGTTGTTAGAATAACCCTAGAGGCTAGGAATCATTATTCCACTTTTCTAATATAGGAACTGTTTAGATAAGTTAAATAACACATTCCAGATGCCAAAACAATATTTCAAAGCCAAGTCACTACTGATATTTTGCCCACTGTATAATTTATAACCTCAATTAATAGAATATTGTGTTTGTCTGTTTCCCTATAATGGAGAAATAGCTGTGGTATTTTTCAATGGATAAACTGATTTTCTCAATGATACTTTGTTCTTATTCAAAGTTCTGGGCTTAGCATTACAAGAAAAGCAAACCACATTCATTCATTATTAGTTTCTATCTATAATCCAGTTTCCTTCATGGCACTTACTACTCTTGATAATTATTTTACTCATCTGGTTGTCTACATGTTTTCTTCTTGACTCCTGCACTAGACAATCAACTCCATAAGAGCAGAATAATGCTGTTTTAGTCACCATTGTATCCTCCACACTGAGTATGATGTTTGTCACATACTAAGAACTTATTAAATTTGTATTGGATGACTAGATTGAATAACTGAAACTGTTTGGCATCTATACTTATCACAAGTCTCTTGTTCTTTTGAAGCAATACAAAAATTCTATTTAGTCAACTTAAAACTGAACATGCATCTGCAACGTTATCCATTTTGCATAGTCCTGACCTTTGCTGTATTGCAACCCTGGTATTTTCCACTCTGCGACCACCCTCTCTTTGGGGGCTTGAATCAATATCAGACTTCTCTGGGAACTACCCCTGAGTAACCTCACCAGTAACTCTGGTTGGCTCATTCTTTTCTTTTGTCCATCACATTTATATGATTTGTTTGGGTTTTTGTCCTCTTATTTCTTGGGTTTTTGTCCTCTTATTTCATGTTTGTCTGACCTATTTCTGGCATTAGATTTTAATTGATCTTCTTTGTCCTATGGAGAATAGTTAATTATTTTCTTGCTATTGGAGACTATGTCAAATAACATATGTCTTTTGTTTTTCTGAATGCCAGCTTGCAGTTAAATGAAATATGTGTTGAAGAAAACATAACATCACTTGTTAAACAGCACATCCCTGATGCCAAATTATCAGCCAAAAGCGAAGGAAAACTTGTTTATACATTACCCTTAGAAAGAACAAATAAATTTCCAGGTAATGTACATGAACACTGTGAAATAAAATATGTGAATAATAGTCATCATCACAATTATTATTATTACAACTAACATTTATTGAGGTCTTACAGTATGCTCAGGAACTGAAACATAATCAAAAGAACAGTACAATAACTAAATTATTTTCTGTATAGTGGGAAATAGAATTATATTCTAATAGCTGTATTGTAATGCCTGGACATTTTAGAGGGCTTCTTTTAGTCCTTCTTCCCTAGTAGTGTGTAACATAATATTCTAGTATTCATAAATGGACAGAAATCCAAATGGTTGAAAACCTCTGGCTTACGCACTTCATTAAACAGCCCTGTGATGTGGCTGTCTCTCTCAGTGAGACTTTTGCAATAACTTTGGGTTTTTCAGGCTAATGCATAAAAGTTTACTAATTACAGTTGTTGTTCAGGGAACCTGTTCCTTAACAATTGGGCACTATGAGGGCCCGCATTAGTGGTTGAAACAATTAAACTTGCTGTATATATGTGGTTAACAAAGACATATACATTCATTCAAATACACATTTTATGGTGACAACCCAAGCATTCCTTAGAATCATCAGGTAAAGTGTTAAGCAAATTCTAATTAGTACTTTTTAAGAGTAATTATAATTTAAAGAAAATTTGTAAACGCTTTAGGTAGAATGAAGAATGACGCATAATACTCACTAGTAGCTAAAATCTTACTTCTTTTCTACCTTTCTGTATGCGGTATTCTAGTCAAGACAAAAAGCTTTTAACTTATCCTTTTGCCCAAGCAGGAGCTCCAGATCGAAGCCTCAGGACTTCTGTAATCACCCTAGTATTAGAATTAGGTTTTTATGTAAGCTTGATTTAACCACTATAATTCAAATCCATGCAGGCAGGGGCATTGTTCATTGCTTCATGAACAATGATGGAAGCATAAGTATATTTTGGTGAATGAACTAAAGAATGAATAGATATAAAATTGCTAGAGGGAATAATCACTGTTACAATTCCAGGAAAATTCTCTGATACAATTCCACATTCTCTGCCTGTTAGGTCTTGTGAATTTTTTCTTCCATTGTTAGAAACAGAAAACTTTTAAATGGCTTATATTCTATGTCTTCTCTTTAACAAATATTTTCTAAACTACAGAGGATTCTGCACCATCCAATTAATTCTCAAAAAATTAATTCCTTTCCTTTTGTCAGTTACAGCATAAATGGCTCCCATTTATATCTGTTCTCTAGAAAAGACTCTTCAATTAATTAGGCTTAGAGTTGAAAAACCCAGAGTTTCACAATTAATTAAATTTTAAAAGGAAGTCAGAAAAAACTAAGATTAAACTTTAACAGAAATGCAAATGAACATAAGTTAATGTTTGATAATAAAGTAATATTTGGGTTTTAACACATGATGTAAAATAGAAAATAATATATAGAATTTTCAGAATAAGATGATCTATTATGAAATGTTAATTTTCAAATGTCTTTGACATACCACAAGTATAATTTCATAGATTTGTGCTTATTAGTTTGAAAAATCGTCTTCAGTTCACTTGTGACTCTGGTTTTAATTCACTGCTGTGTATGTATTCTTTAGAACTTTACAAGGATCTTGATAGCTATCCTGACCTAGGAATTGAGAATTATGGTGTTTCCATGACAACTTTGAATGAAGTATTCCTGAAGCTAGAAGGAAAATCTACAATTAATGAATCGGGTAAATAAAATGCATGAAAATTATTATGTAAAAGCACATATTTCAAGAACACACTGTTCCAAAGATGTGATTACAAAATGTGGAGATGATGATTAAGGCTCTTCTTAGACAAGCTTGTGTAAAAATGAAACGCATCCTTGTCAACATTGCTTTGTAGTTAAAAATAATCCATTTTTCTACATCCAAGGCTCACTGCACTCTTATTAGCCTTAGGCTTCTAAGGGCAATTTCAGATAAAGCATTTATTCTAAATCATAAATTAATATAAAACATGAACCCACAGATCGAAAACACTTAAGAACCCCAAACAATACTTTAAAAATGAAACTATTAAATTCCTGTAGGCCAGCAATAAAGTCTTAATTAGACATATTGTACTGTTCCACAGATCTCAGATTCTCTGGTGTCAGGTTTTTCCTTTTTTTTTCTTTATGTTAGAAATTGGACAATATCTATCTACCTATTTTCAAGGTCACAAATAACTTATTCTCTTGTGTTCAGACCGTTTTGAAGCCGAACATAATAAACTCTCTATTTCTGATACTGCACTTTTTCATTCTAACATTTTCATTTGTTCTTTTTTAGAGTTTCAATTCTTTACTATTTCTCATCTGCTCCCAATATTGTCCATATTTTCCAGTAGATCTTATAACTTATTTAGCACAGTTATTTTTAAATTTGTGTATTTTAATTCTAACATGTGGACCATGTGACTGATGACTGTTATCAGTAACTGACTCTGATTTTTTTTCCTCTTCCCTATGGGTTATATTTCCTTGCTTCTTCATATGTCTTGAAATTTGTATTTTATCATGGATATTGCTTTAACAAAACAGGAACACTGAGGTAAACGATGGCCAGAAAACCGCATGACTCTTCCTCTGTCAGACTACTGATGTGGATGGCAGAACTGATCTAATTTGTATTTGGCAAGTGCCTGGGCTTTTGCACAGGTTTTATTAGATTCAGCCTTCTCCCAGCTTTGAATGTTTTAAAGGTAGAATCAGGTCTTTCCCTTAGACATGACTTTGAATTATAGCACTGGAAAAATTCTATTTCTCTATAGCCCTACTATCAAATATCTCAATAACGATTAATCTCACTAATTTTCAGCCTGTCATCACTTTTTGTTTATTTATTTGTTAGTATAAATCTCTCCACTCTCTCATTCAGTGACTGGACCCTAGTGGACTAATGTATTACACAAAAGGAAAGACCCATGAACCCTGATGATGTTTTGCTCAAGACACTATGCAGCTTCTTGTGTTTCTCTCCGTTTTTCTCAGTATCTGCCCCCAGCTACTGCTGTACTGTTCCTATGCACTTAGGAAAGGTTCCATGAAAAAAAGTTGGTAGATGCTGTAAACTCGTTTTGTGACGTAGTTACCACATGATTCTAGTCAGTTATATCAGCCCACATATAATCATAGAATTTGTTTAATCTGGGCTGCTTTCTTTTCGCCTACCTATGGTGGTTTTCTCCTTTTTCCTTTTTCTGCCATGTCCCTAAAGATGAAAGCTTCCACAGGAATCTTCTCCCCCTAGAAATGCTTCCTTCCTTTACACATGTTAGTTTTTCTAGCTTTCTTTGTGCTCTCACCCATCTGATGGATTAAAAATAACTAATATTTATTCCCTTGGTAAGACAGGTGACAGTCTCTTGCAACTAACAAGAAGCAGAATATCCCTGAATTATTATTAATATTATTATTATTATTATTATTATTATATTTTTTTTGAGATGGAGTCTCCATCTGTCACCAAGGCTGGAGTGCAGTGGCACGATCTCGGCTCACTGCAAGCTCTGCCTCCAGGGTTCACGCCATTCTCCTGCCTCAGCCTCCTGAGTAGCTGGGACTACAGGTGCTCACCACCACGCCTGGCTAATTTTTTTAATAGACTTTTGACCACTATCTTAAGATCCTTATATTTTCATTCACAGTGTGTTTTGTGTCCTGTCATTGTACTTATACATTTACGGGTGTGTGCTTTTTGAGGTTTGATATTAGGCTTATTTTAGCATTATACAGTGGACAGTATCCTGGGTATCCAGAGATTATAGAGAACACACAAAAGAATGCAGTCTCAGAAACTATTCAAACCTCAATAGTTTTGAAATCTCTGCAGTAACAATTTATAGCTAACTCCCAGTTTGTAGCTTGCCATTTACAGTTTACTCCCTGTTCAGAGCATGTCAATTTGTAGCTTAATTGAACATGTAAGATATTTGTTTCCTTTACTGACTTTCCAAGTCATTCCTGAGCACTGTGATGACCTTGCCTATTTATCTTGACCTCTGTAATGTGTTGTCTGTATCCAAATTACCTAAGGTCTCCTTTCTATCCCTTTTGTTCAAAAAATAAACATTTCATCTATTTCTCTATTTTAAGGCAGTAACCAGCAAAACCACATTATACCTATAGTAACACGGAAGAGTCTAATCATGATATCCTTAGCAGAGCCAATCCCTATAGTAGGCTCAATAAAGTACATACGAGTTGCTTATTTTATGTTTTGCAGACATTGCTATTTTGGGAGAAGTACAAGTGGAAAAAGCTGACGACACCGAAAGGCTTGTTGAGATGGAACAAGTCCTCTCTTCACTTAACAAGATGAGAAAGACAATAGGTGATGTGGCTCTCTGGCGACAGCAAATCTGCGCAATTGCAAGGGTTCGCTTGTTAAAGTTAAAGCATGAAAGAAAAGCCCTTTTAGCACTGTAAGTATCAGAGTTGCCATAGGTTTTTTTTTTTAAGTCAATGCGTTAAAAAGCAAATCTAAGGTATAAAGGCAAGCAAAAAAACACAAAGATATGATGAATTAGGCAGCAGAAAGAGAAAGTATCACAGTGGAAGCACAGGAGAGAGGCAGAATCTTGACATCCAAAGGACAAATATCGCATGAAATTTTATGGGATATCCAATGGCCAAAAAGCACCAGGAGAAATGAACAAAGGACAAATCTACAGTTTATCATCTTGAATTTGGAGGTGGCAAAAGGACAAAATACTCAAGAAATGTGACAGTTAATTGTGTGTTAATTTTTATAATTTCTTTATCCCATTACATTACAAACTGCTCAGAGAGTATTAGATCAGGAAATGACATTGCATTCATGTTGACAATTTTCTTTTATGTAGGCTACTAATTCTAATGGCTGGATTTTGCCCTCTTCTTGTGGAGTATGCCATGGTGAAAATATATCAAAACAGTTACACCTGGGAACTTTCTCCTCAGTTGTATTTCCTTGCTCCTGGACAACAACCACATGACCCTCTCACTCAATTACTGATCATCAATAAAACAGGTAAAATGATGGATACTTGATTTCCAAATGCATTTACTGTTCAGAGCAGTGCTTAGAAAACATAATCCTGAGAAAGAAAATAGCTTTTCACTTATTCAGCATGTGTTAAAAAACAATTTATGAAACTTAAAGATAATAAATACAGGCCCCCAAAGAAGCAGGAATTAGGTAAAGTATTTTCTAAAGGAGAAACATCTGGTGGCAACTTGCGAAATGAAAAAGTTTGTACCAAAATAGCATTTTTAACAGGTTCATTAAGATATACTTCACATGCCATACAATTTATCCATTTAAAATGCACAATTCCATGGTTTTTAGTATATTCACAGAACTGTGAAACCATCAATACAATCCCTTTTAGAATATTTTCATCACCCCATAGAGAAACCCCATACCGAATAGCAATTACTCCCATGTAGTCCCTTCCCCAACTCCTAAGCAATCACAAATTTACATTCTGTTTCTATTGATCTATCGACTCTGAACATGTAATATCACTGGACTCATACAATATGTGATATTTGGTGACTGACTTCTTTCACTTAGCATGTTTTCAAAGTTGATCTATATTGTAGCATTTATCTATGTATTAATACTTCATTTTTATTGTTGAGTAATATTTTATTGATGGCTATACCACAGTTTATTTATCATTCATTAGCAGATGGATATATCTTTTCCCAGTAATTGGATATTATGAAAAATGCTACTATGAATATTCATGTACAAGTTTTTGTTTGAACATATGTTTTCATCTCTCTGGGGTATAATCCTAAAAGTAGAATTGTTGGGTCATGTGGTAACTATGTTTACCCTTTGAAGGACCTGCCAAACTGTTTTTCAAAGTGACTGTACCACTTTATATTCACACCAGAATTTTTTTTTTTTTTTTTTTGAGATGGAATCTCGCTCTGTCACCAGGCTGGAGACCAGTGGCACAATTTCGGCTCACTGCAACCTCCGCCTCCCAGATTCAAGCGATTCTTTTGCCTCAGCCTACCAAGTAGCTGGGACTACAGGAGCTTGCCACCACGCCCAGCTAATTTTTTTTTATTTTTGGTAGAGATGGAGTTTCACCATGTTGGCCAGGATGGTCTCGATCTCTTGACCTCATGATCCGCCCACCTCGGCCTCCCAAAGTGTTGGGATTACAGGCGTAAGCCACTGCGCCTGGCCTCACATCAGCAATTTTTGAGGATTCCGGTTTCTACATATGCTTGCCAACACTTATTTTTTGTTTTTTCTATTACATGCATCATAGTGTATGTCAAGTAGTATCTTGTGATTTTGATTTGCATTTTGCTAATGGCCAGTAATGTTGAACATCTTTTCGTGTGATAACTCATCAATTGTACATCTTCTTTGTAGAAATGTCTGTTTTCTTTTGAAAAAGTGGATTGTATTTTTAATCGAGTTCTAAGTGTTATATCTATATTCTAGATAAAATCTTTTATCAGATACAGTAGGTCCTCATATTCAGATTCTGTATCTAAGAATTTGCCTATTCACTGAAATTTATTGGTAACCCCCAATTACATATCTGTTGCATTTCATGATATTTACAGATATGCTCAGAGAAGTGAACATTTTTAGTCACCTGATGTACACATTTTCAACTGAGATTGAACAAAATGACACTGCTTCTTTGTTTTAGCTCTCATACTATAAACAAATGCCTTTTTGCAATCTATTTCATGCCACATTTTTCACATTTTTGTGGTGATTTTGCTGTTTAAAATGTCGCAAAGAATAGTGCTGAAGTGTCATCTAGTGTTTCTAAATGCAGGAAGGCTGTGACATTTCTTTTTCTAGTTTTTTTTTTTTTTTTAGTGTTTTCATTATGAACAGATGTTGGATTTGTCAAATGTTTTCTTTGTGTCTAGTGAGATGATCATGTGGGTTTTATACCGTATTATTTTCAGACATTAAACCAACCTTGCATTTATAGGATAAATTCTACTTGGTCATGGTGTATAATCCTTTCCATTTTCTCCCAGATTTTGTTCTCTAGGGTTTTGTTGATAACGTTTTCCATCTCTATTCATAAGGGATATTAGTCTGTAGTTTTATTTTATGCTAATGTCTTTAGATATCAGGGTAATACTTGCTGCATATAATAAGTTGGCAAATGTTCCCTGCACTTCTTTTTTTTTTTTTTTTGAGACTTTGTGAAGGATTGACAATTTTTGTTTATTAGGTAGAAATGTACTAGTGTAGCTATCTGGGTGAGGGATTTTCTTTATGAGAAGTTTTGTAATTAGCAATTTGATCTCTTAATTGTTATAGGTCTCCTTACATTTTATATTTCTTGTATCAGTTTAACAGTTTCTGTCTTTCTAGGAATTTTTCCATTATACTATATTATCTAATTTGTTGTTATACAAATGTATTCCATTTTAATCCTTTTAACCTGTAAGACTGGTATTCATGCCCTCTTTTTGTTCCTGATCTTAGTAATTTTCATGTTATTGTATTTTTCTTGGTCATCCTAGCTAAGGATTCATCAATTTTGTTGATGCTTTCAAAGAACCAACTTCTAGCTTAATTGTCTCTATTGTTTTTCTATTGTCTATGTCACTCATTTCCAAACTAATATTCTTGGTTTCATTTCTTTCTGTTTGCCTTGTGTTTAGCTTGTTCCTCTCTTTTCAGTGTCTTAACACAGAAATTTCACTTACTGGTTTGAGATTTTTCTTCTTTTATTTAATACAGCTATAAACTTCCCTCTAAGCTATGCTTTCGCTGCATAGCGTAAGTTTCGGTATATCATGTTTTAATTTTCATTTATCTCAAAATATTTTCTAATTTCTTTTCTGACTTATTGGTTATTTAGGAGTGGACTATTTAGTTTCCAAAAATTTGTGATTTTCTAAGTTTTTGTGGTTGCATTCTAAATTCATCCCCTGTGGTCAGAGATCATAGTTTATAAAATTTCAACCTTTTCCGATGTGTTGAGGCTTGTTTGATGTCCTTGCCTTTAGCTCATCTTGGAGGATGTTCTTTGTGCACTTGAGAAGAATCTGCATTCTGCTGTTGTGGGTGAAAATTTGTATATTTCACTTTTCAGTGCTATTTTGTATTTTGAGTCTCTGTTAAGTGCATATATATTTATAAATGTTATAACTTCCTGCTGTTTTGACCTTGTTTTGACCCTTGTATCATTAGAAAATGTCTCTTATTATTTCTAGTAACATTTTTTGTTTTCATCTATTTTGTCTGATATTAGAAGAGCCATTCCAGGTTTCCCATGGTCTTATCTTGCATGATGTATTGTTCCACCTTCTGCTTTCAATCTATTTGTATCAATGAAATTTAATATGTGTCTCCTGTAAATTTAATTTGATATGTGTCTCCTATAAACAGTATATAGTTGGATAGTGTTTTTAAATACAATATAACAATCTATGCCTTTTGAGTGTATTATTTTATTCACAAATCATATTTTTACTAATAATGCAGGATTTATATCTGCCAGTTTATTGTTTGTTTTCTGAATGTCTCATGTCTTTTTTGTTCCTCTATTTCTTCTTTACTGTTTTCTTTGGCATTGAATGTCTTCTAGTCTAATGATTTAATTATTTTAATGAATTTTTGTTATATTTTTGAATTATGTTCTTGGTGGTTGTTTTTGGGCCTAGAATATATATCTTATTTTAATCTACTTAAAGTTTACACAGATTTAAGATTAATGTAACAAAGTCTGCAAATATGTACTTACTCTCCTTTCTTCTCTCAGCTTCTTTAAAAGATATGAAATCATATTGAGTAATAATTGTACTAATGTATTGCTAGTGTAAAAACATATAGATGTGATATGTGTAATAATAACATCAAAATGGGGAAGAGTGAATACAGCTATATAGGAGGAAAGAGTCTGTAGCTCATTGAAATTTTTATTTACCATTTCTTGTTCTCTTCATTTGTTCTTGTGAATTCGTATTATCATCTTATGTGATGTCCCTACTCCAGTACAGCTAGGCTTCCACTTGCCTCCTTTGTGCCATTGTTTTCAAATATTTTACATATCTATATTTTACAGCCTCGACAATAAAATTAGATACATACTGCATTATACATTTGCTTTTAAAATGAGTTAATACAAGACAGGGAAAAATATGCATTATACTACCGATTATAAGTACATAGTTGTGTTTGCTGATCCTCTTTGGCCTTTTCACTTGGATTCAAATTGCCATCTGGGGTTATTTGCTTTCAATTTTAAGTATTTCTTATAAGGCAAGTCTGCTAGTAACAAATTCTTCATTTTGGTTTATCTTGGAAAAATGTTCTATTCTACCTTCATCAATTTTATTCTTTATTATTTTTATTTTTATAGATTTACAGGATAAAAGTACAGTTTTGCTACATGGATATATTGTGTAGTGGTGAAGTCTGGGCTTTTGGTGTAACCATCACTCAAACAGTGTACATCATACCTATGACCGCCTTCATCTTTGAAAGCTAGTTTTGCTAAGTATAAGATACTTGGCTGAATTTTTTTCAGTATTTTGAATATGTCATTGTACTGTGTTCTGGCTTCCTTTGTTTCTGATGAGAAATCAGCTGGGTTCTTTTTGGTGTTCCCTTACACATCACTAAGGAAACATTCTCTTTGCCTTTGTCCTCGCCATTTTTACTCTGATGTATCTGGGTTTGGATCTCTTTGCATACATCCTACGTGGAGTTGGTTGAACTTCTTGGATGTATAAAGTTTTTAATTAAATTTGGTAAGTTTTCAGTCATTATTTCTTCAGTGGTTGTTTTTCTCTTCCTTTATCTCTCTCCTGTCCTTCTGGTACTTCCATTGCATATGAAATAATGTGATTAATAATGTCCCACATTTTTCTGAGGTTCTTTTTTTTATTGTTGTTTTTCTTCAGGTTGCATAATCCCATTTAATATATCTTCAGGTCTGCTAATTGTTCCTGCTGATCCTTCAAATCTATTGTTGAGCTCCTTCAGTGAATTTTTCATTTCATTTATTGTACCTTCAACTCCAGAATTTCTATTTGGTTCTTTATTATTTAAAAAAACTTTTTATTGGTATAATCTATTTGATGAGACATTGTCATCATACCTTTCTTCACTTCTCTAAACATGCTTTCTTTTAGTTCTTTGAGCATACTTACAATACCTGCCTTGAAGTCTTTGTTTTTTAAGTTTGCTATCTCAGCCTTTCAAAGGCAGTTCTTGTTGCCTACCTTTTTTCCTGTATAAGGGTGACACTTTCTTATTTTTTAGCATGTTTCATAATTTTGGTTGAAAACTGGACATTTAAAGTAATAGATTGTAACAACTTTGGATAATGATCCCCAACTTGTCTTGAAGCTTGTTATTATTGTTTACTCATTTCCCCTGCTTTATACAACTCTGATGCCGTTCTTCAGAGGCATAACTTTGGCCATGTGCATTGTTCCCCTGAGATGGCAGTAGATTTAGCAGACCTTTCTCTCTTTCCCTGATCTCTCCATTAAACTGGCTAACTCTACTGGCATCACATTCAGTTGTTAGTCACCACCAGTAGCAAGCTGATTGGCCTATTGTTTTCAAAAATTCCCATATGCATAAATTGCTCCACAGTTTGATCCAATTACAGTAATTCCCTCTCATCTGAAACATTACAAGATCCCCAGCAGATGCCTGAAACCATGGATAGTACCAAACCTAATGGCCATCCATGAGAACACGTTTCTGTTCATGTTTTTTATCCACAAATTTATCGCCTTTTCCATCTTAACTAAGCACTTATCATGCACTATGGCTATAACTTTTACCGTTTGAGGTGCAACAGCAAGACTAGCATGAGTTTCTTTTTTCTTCTTCACAATTTACAGAAGAGATTTGCTCTCAGAGTAGATCTTAACCTCAGCATACAATTTTTTTTTTCTTTCCTTATTAAGTCAATAACTTTCACCTTTCCACTTAAAGGAAGCAATATATGGCTTCTCTTTGACATATCCAAATTGCCAGCATTACTCCTTTTGTGCTTTGGGGCCACTATTAAGTAAAATAAGGGTTAATTGAACACAAGCACTGTGATGTCTTGACAGTCGATCTGATAACGGAGGTGGCTACTAAGTGACTAATGAGTAGGTAGCATATGCAGTGTGGACACAGAAGACAAGGGGCTGATTCATATCTTGCACAGGACAGAGTGGACAATACGAGATTTCATCTATCTGCTCAGAATACCATGCAATTTAAAACTTATACAATGTTTATTTCTGGAATTTTTCATTTTGTATTTTAGAGCTGCAGTGGACTAAAAGTAACTAAAACTGCAGAAAGTGAAACCATGGATAAGGGAGCACTGCTATAAATATGGTCTGTTTGTGGGAAAAGTCTTTGAAGCCAGTTATTGAGGTTTGTCCTCTCCACAGAAGGGCTCTTCTTAACTCTGTTTTGCTGCTCTCTCTAGTAAACTTTTAGCTGGGGTATGGTTCAACCGAGGGAACTGCAATCTCCTGCCAATTGCTTACCAACAAAATCTTGATGGTTTTTAGTGCACTCTTAGGCCTGAACTTCCCCAAACTCTGTTCCAACTATTTAGTTTATTTAGGGAGAGTTTCAGCACATACTGTTCTTATGGCTTGCCGCTGCTCCTGAAACAAGAATCTCACCATTGCTTTAGAGCTGGAAGCATGGATCATGCCTGATTCTCTTGGTGTGGAGCCCCTGATTTGTGAGCAGGGTACTTAGCAGGGGTGGTGGCCTCTGGTCTTCTTAGCTTGCCTCTCCTGTCATGGAAACTCTGCCCTACACGTGAGATGGGACAAGGATGATTGTGTCCCAGTGTTTTTAGCCTCTTATTCCTAGGGTGGAGCTTCCACCTTAGGATCAGGGAATGGGTGGAGGAAGAGAACTCCAGATCTCTTAGCCACTCTTGCCTGGTATTGATCTTCTGCAACGCAGACAGATGTGGGGAAATGAGAAAAGTTGATGGGAAGCCCCTCCCATGAAGATACTATAGCCCTGAACTGGGCTTGGGGAATAAGGATCCCTGTTCTTGCCTACACCCTTTCAGAGTGAAGCTTCTATTACACAGATCTGGGAAGGAAGTAGGGAGTAGAGGGATCAGGCTGTGGCTCAAATGCCACAATTTCTCAGTGTTCTTACTGAGATTTAATACATTTTATTAAATAAATAAGTCGTCATTTTCTGTATGCTCTTAGAACAATTTCAAAACATTTTAATTTGTTGTTTTTTTAGGAATTCTTATAAGTTTTGATTGTTTTTCTGGGGAGAAGGTCTACAGAGCTCCTCACATTGCTATTCTACATGTTGTCTTCCTGTATCAAGAAAATTTTGAAAATTAATTAATAATCTAGCAGTAGTAAAATGACTTTTAGCAAATTTGGTGGTTAATCAATGGAAGTTATCAGTATCATTAAAGCCTTATTGGTTATGGCCATTCATTGCAAGATTCTAAAAAGAAATCTATTTTGAAAGACATTTGGAACTAAAAAAATCTTTTACATTAATAATAATCATAAGCAAATAAAAATATCATGAAGGAATTCCATGAGAAATAATAGGTGTTATGTATGTTATGTAGAAAATATCCTGACAGTCCATATTACTGCATCACATAATGACATTAACTGTAATTTGACTACACAACTTGACATTAATTTTTTTAGTTTTGTGATACCTAATATCTTTAACTACACCTTAGGGGCAAGCATTGACGACTTTATACATTCTGTGGAGCACCAGAACATAGCTTTAGAAGTGGATGCATTTGGAACTAGAAATGGCACAGATGACCCATCTTATAATGGAGCCATCACAGTGTGTGGTAACAAAAAGGTATGCAGGTCTCTAATAATCTTTCTGAAAAATGTGAAAAGCTAACATAATGTCAATATACTCAGGCCTCCAACTTAAGAAATAAAAATGGAAAGAAAATACTATTTTCATTTATTACTTAGTGAATTACATTCACTGGCATAAATAATTCATATATCCATCATTGTCTACTGGCACAAACTATTAGCAAAATACATACTATAGAATATCTACTATCGAGACCATAGGTAAGTTCAAAAATTTCATGTTTTCCCTCAAGGATTTTATAACACATGTATTCCAAAACTTCTGTTTTGTTCTTAAACAATAAACACTGAACATATGATTCTAGCCTCAAGCAAGACATCTGGTGTCCTAAATATCAGATACATGATTTAGTTTTACTATATACATGTTTTGATTTACTTATACAGTGTTTGATTTTACTTACACAGTGTTTGGCTTTTTATTTTGATTATTTAACACCATATGAAAAACATAACCTCTTAAATTAACATGTCAAATTTTGACTTTTTTAGAGAACAAAATGAAGATATTTGAGAACTTATATCCTACTTGTTATATTTTAGAATTACAGCTTTTCGTTAGCATGCAATGCCAAAAGATTGAATTGCTTCCCAGTTCTTATGGACATTGTTAGTAATGGGCTACTTGGAATGGTTAAACCATCAGTACATATCCGAACTGAAAGAAGTACATTTTTGGAGGTAAATATATATAATCTTACAATTCCTGACTCTTCTCTATCAGGAATCTCCCAGATCACCCTTTTAAGTGCTGGAATCTTGTTTTTATTGAGTAAACCACTGCATAATAAATTAACATTTGGACGCATTCTAGTTCTGCAACTTTGGAAAATCAATACCTTTTCAGAGCTTCAATTTGTTTAAAGTAAAATAAAACAAACAAAACATTTTTCAAAGAGAATATGAAGCAATAAAAATGAAATCTTACAGCACTGTGACCAGCACAAGAATAGTGAACAAATGAAACAAAGGAGAAAGAAAGGAAAGAAGGAAGGAAGAAAGGAAGGAAGGAAGGAAAGAAGGAAGGAAGGAAAGAATGAAGGAAGGAAGGAATGAACGAACGAATGAAGGAAGGAAAGAACGAAGGAAGGAACAAATGAAGGAAAGGGCTTTATTATTACTTTTAGAAATTTTACAAAAGAAATTCAAGACAAAGTTCAGGCTAGAATTTCAGACTGTCTACATTAGAATTACTGCAGATTCTTGTCAAAAATATTAATTCCCCTGGCCTACTCCAGACCAATCAAACCACTTTTCCTCATGGGGGTGGTGAGAGGAGGGAATCTATTCTTAAACAAAGGTCCAAGTGATCGGAATGTATACAGCCCTTTAAGTTTAGAACCAGAATAACTATCAGTTTGCAATGATTCCTTTTTAATTATTGAATACATACATTTCTCCCTTTCAGAGAGTTCTTTGAGCACAAAGATTATGTATATTTGACACTTTATAAACACCTTGTACCTAGGAAAAAACCTGTAACATGATAAACATGAAACAACTTAATTGTTAAATACATAAGTGAGTGTTAGGGTCATTAAATTATCTACATCTCACTCTAGGGTTTTATAATAATGTATATGGCCAATAATCACATACTCATGTATACATAAAATGGATCACATATCTGTCATTCTTTTAAATTTATTTTTAGAGGCAGGGTCTTGCTCCGCCACCCGGCCGGAGTGCAGTGGCAGGATCATAGCTCACTGTAACCTCAAACTCCGGGGCTCAAGAGATCTTCTGATGTTGGCCTCCCAAAGTGCTGGGATTACAGGTGTGAGTCACTGCACCCAGCTGCCGTTATTATTTTCATATGGTCCAGCAAGATCTTCAGTTTCCTTCTCACACCATATCTCACTGTGTATCAGGAAGTAAAACTTCCTTTCATTAAGGATGTGCGAGAAACTTAATCATTAAAGTAAATGATTTTAGGGACCCACCAAGTATTAATTAATTTTGGAATATATGCTATGGTTCACTTCATTAACATTTTGTGACTGTGAAGACCTTTTAATTTTCTGGTTTCTGAGAGCAGTATACAATAATTGGGCAAATTGCCTCAGACTTCTATCAAGATATCCTGTTTCAACTAGAATTAATTAGATACCAACCAGCTCAGCTGACTTTGTATTTATGTGCCCGATATAGTCACTTTAACCAATATCCCCAGAAACTCATTTTATTCTCTATTCTACTTTACCTGCTCATTGCCCCCAAGTCAGAGTTTCCCAGATTTTCAGAACTTGCTTCTATCCTGCCCAAAGTCAATAGATTGGCCACTAAGTATTGACCCTACCCAGTACTCAGGACATTCTGGAAGCATCCAGACAATAAGCTATAACCTTACCATCTATGGTTAGCAAGTGTCTTTCTGGTGACCAAGCTGAAGACCACCAGGCTCTGGTTAGAACTTTCTTCAGTAATGTGTTTAATCGAAGAAGCAACTATGTGAATCATGAAAATAACATGGGACTGGCTTTCAAGAGAGTTTGTGATCTTTTATCCTTAAAGATTGTTACAAACAGGAGTAACAACAGATGGAACTAGGGCAAAGATTTTCTTGGTGGTTTTGCTCTCCCTTGTAGTACTTCATCTCTACTTTTGCATCCTCAACCAATATTTATCTGGTCTCATGATGTACCTAAAAAACTAACTTATTATCACTGTACCCATAAAATGTCAGGTATTTTTTGAGTCAAGCTGTCACATTTGAGATAAAGATCAGCTAAGAAATTGAATGTGTCAACTGTGAATTATAATGTATTATTTAGCACCAAAATAAATTTTAGAATCATAAGGCAAGAAAAGAGAAAAATCTTATTCTTATTATTTTCCAAATGTTATCAGTGCATTCATCTTTTCAATCACTTATCTGTAAATTTGAGTATAAAGCCAAAAGTTAAGTGTCAAAACTGGAAAGATAATGAAGGAGTCTGGGAATCTCAAAAGGGACCTAAGGCAGAATTGTTAAACTTAGTCTAAAATTTTAAAAATGTATTCCAGAAAATTAACTTTAAATTTCTTCATTCAGTTCATTGTATTCTTTGGGTTTTTCAGAATGGACAGGACAATCCAATCGGATTCCTGGCATATATCATGTTCTGGCTGGTTTTAACATCGAGTTGCCCACCTTACATTGCCATGAGCAGCATCGATGATTATAAGGTAATAATGAGTAATTGCAACTTCCATTATTTTGCGTAATTGAAAGCAGAAGGTAATTTTACAGGATTTTTCATAAGAATATTTCTACATGCTTAATTGAAGAGCCAATTCAGACATAAATTCTAAGTTATAAAAATAAAAGAAAGTTTTATAAGTTGAAATATATAGATAAATAGGTAATAGAGAATTATTCTGAACTTTATCTGGATATTCCAACAAACTAGAATAGCCAAACCAACTCTGAAAAAAAAAGCAAAGCTGGAAAATATGCTTCTGACTTCAAGGCTCACTACAAACTTGTAGTAATTAAGAATGTGTTGTATTAATTAAGAATAATTATGTAGCTATTTTAAATGAAATAGACATTTCAGAAATAAACCCACACATATATCAATTGATTTTCAATAAAATTACCAAATAACTTAAATGGGGGTAAGATTAGACTTTTCAACAAATTGTGGTGGAACAAGTTGGTATCATTCTGAAAAGAAAAATGTTCTTAACATCCATCACATGCACAAAATTAATTTGAAATGAATCACAGATCTTGTGATAGGCAATATTTTTTGGATGGGGAAGAAGAAGCATATGGTATTTTAAAAAAGATAACATGAACTTCATCAAAGTTAAAAGCTTCTGCTCTTTGTAAAACACCAATAAAAAATAAAAGGCGGCCGAGCTTGGTGGCTCACGCCTGTAATCTCAGCACTTTGGGAATCTGAGGTGGGCGGATCACCTGAGGTCAGGAGTTTGACACCAGCCTGGCCAACGTGGCAAAAACCCGTCTCTACTAAAAATACAAAAATTAGCTGGGTGTGGTGGTGCATGCCTGTGATCTCAGCTACTCAGGAGGCTGAGGCAGGAGAATCACTTGAACCTGGACTGTGGAGGATGCAGTGAGCTGAGATTGTGCCACTGCACTCCAGCCTGGGCAACAGACCGAGACTCCATCTCAAAAAATAAATTAACTAATTTAAAAATAAAATAAAAGGCAAGCCACAGGCTAGGAGAAAAATAATCACAATACTTATATATGTGACAAAGATTTGTATCAAGAATATGTAAAGAGCTCTCATTCCTCTGTAATAGAGGATAACCTAATTTTTTAAATGGACAAAGTATTTGTATATATACTTTACCAAAGAAGATGTACAGATGGAAAATACTCCCATGAAAAGATGGTTAATGTCATGAGTAATCAGGAAAATAGCCTCAATGAGATAGCTCTACACACTCAATAAAACTAATAATGTTAGAATGACCAACACTATCAAGAGTTTATGAGGATGTGGAGAAACCGGAACTCTCATGCATTGTGGGTGGGATTGTAAATTGTACAATCACTTTGCAAAATAATTTGGCTGTTTCTTATAAAGTTAAAAATATGCTTATTGTTATAACCTAGCAATTCTTCTCCTAAGTATTTACTCAAAAGAAGAAAAAACATCTTTCCACATAAACACTTGAGCATTAATGTTCTGAATAGCATTAATCATAACAGCCAACAACTTGAAATGACCCAAGTGTACCCCAAGCAGTGAACTGATAAACAAATTCTGATATAGCCATACAATGGAATACTATTCAGCAGTATAACAGAAGGAACCTGATAAATGCACCAACACAGGTGAGTCTCAGAACCATTACACTGAGGGAATGATAACCACAAATAATTAGGTACTTTTAATTAGGATGATTTAATTTATATAAAATTCTTAGAAAGGTAAAATTAATCTATAGTGACAGAAGGCAGGCTCGGAGTGTGGGGGGGTCACTCGTAACCAGTGGTAAAGGCTATTGACTGCAAAGGATCATGGGAGATGTCAGGGGTTGTTCTACACCTTGCCTGTGATTGTGGTACAGAAACATATGCATTCATCAGACCTCATTCAACTATATACTTAATATGGGTACTTTTTCTTGTTGGAGAATTATACCCCCCAAAATTAAACAGAGATTGTTGAAATAAAAGGAAATGATATTTTTGGAAATGCGAGATCTTGAAAAGATAAAGAGAAAACGTCAATATTGAACTGACAACTTACAAATGTTTATTTACAGACACTCATTAATCCAAACGAATCTATAATATGTTTACAAATTACCTGAGCGTCTTGTTGAAAAGATAATTCCGATTCAGTAGTTCTGCAGTGGAGCCAGATTTTGAGTGTCAATCTTAGGTGGTGAATTTATATGATTTATAATAACCCAGGCCAACTCCCATTTTTGTGACTTTATGGGAATAGCCTATGAAACCTTGTGTAAGCATTTCTACTGTGTCATCTTCATCTGTTTTGTTTTTTCTCTCTTTCTCTATTGCCCACAAAAAGAGTGTATGATTTATGTAACGTTCCCTTTTCATGTGGAACATGCAGGAATCTCAAGAAATTCTGTTTACTAGTTTGACGTAACTATAAGTCTTTCTGGTGTTAACATAATCCAAACTTTAAAACTTCCTCCATAGGAAACATGAACACTTTCTTTGGCTTTTATGATGCCACAATTTCACCATGTTTATCCTAAGACTGTTCATTGTTTGTCTCCTTTGGAGATTCTCATTACTCTATGTAATCTTTAAATTTTGGAAATCCTCAGATATTGGCCCTTGGCTGTCTTCTCATGTTAGATACCATTCAGTCTTAGGCAAACCCATCTAGCTGTATGGCTTCGAATCCCCTCTACCAGCTGGTCACTCCCAGATCTGACTCTACCTCAGATCTCTAATCATATCTAATTTGACCTCCAATGTTGATAGAAACTCACTTCTCAGCATTTCCACAGTAGGCAACACAGATGTCTCAAGTTTCTTGCTTCCAAAACTGAACTGAATGTAGAGCTATTTGAATGTATTCCCCCCTCACTACTTTCTCCATATATAGCAGCACCACATGCTCAGTCATTTCCTAAAGATCCAGAAATCATCCTTAATTCTTCTCTTGCCTCTAATATGTTGAGTCAGTCATCAATTCCTTACCAATTCAGCTACCTGCATAGACCTGTGTCTGATGTTGTGAGGTTCTGATATGATCTTTAGGTCAAATTACGTCTCAGGCAGGAGCATCATTTAGCTCATCAAAGCCCATCAACAAATGAATTTAAGTATTTTTTAAAAGAAAAAAATGCACAACTGTTAATAGTTTAATATGCAAACCTATTGATTATACTGAAAACCACATCACTTCATAAGTAGTTTTAAAACATGTAATTTGGTATGTTTATTTAGGGAATGACAAATAATGTAAAATACATTTACATTTCTAAATGTATTTATATTTATGTAGATACACATAAATATTTGAATCAGTGATAAATATTTGAATGTGCACTATGGCAGAACAACCCAATTTCTTTTATTCCAATTAAAGGATAAAGCAATTATATATATATGTGTGTGTGTGTGTGTGTGTGTGTGTATATGGAGTGTGTATATATATGTGTGTGTATATAAAATAAACACACATATATATACACACTCCATATATATACACATATATATATGGATATATATATACGTGTGTGTATATATATCCATATATATATATATATATTATATATATGGAGGAGAGAAAAGAGAGAGAGAGGAATCACTGTGATGAGAAGGTAGTTGTTTAAGGGAATAAACTGTCCATCCCATTCACCCCTACCCCCCTGTAAGTCATTAAATCACTGTTTTGTTTGCTGCAGTGTTCATGCTTTGATCATTCTAAGGTCTTCTTTTACATATTTCTACAAGGTGTGTGATGAACATCAATGTAGTTCATTAAAGCAGCAGACTGGTTATTTATGTTTGTAACTATCCACATCCCTTAGTCCAGATTACATTTGTAGACATAATCTAGAATTGTTACAAATAAAGATTTTGCTTGAATAGTTCCTTGCATAATCCACATTTTCTTAAGCCACAGACTTTGTATCTTTGCTGTCTCCTAATTAGAATAGAGCTCGGTCCCAGCTACGGATTTCCGGACTCTCCCCTTCTGCTTACTGGTTTGGGCAGGCGCTGGTGGATGTTTCCCTGTACTTCTTGGTCTTCGTTTTTATATATTTAATGAGCTACATTTCAAATTTCGAAGACATGCTACTTACAATAATTCATATTATTCAAGTAAGTGACAATATTCACAATATCATTGTGTGATTTAATTTGAAATTTTGGAATATTTCTATCAATATTTATATGGTTATAAATTAAAGAACTATAAAATCCTGGGCTATGACAATGTTCTGAATCCTAAATGTTTTCCTTGATTGCATTTGTATTTAACTAAGCTTCACATTCCTGTTGATTTTAGATCCCATGTGCTGTTGGTTATTCCTTTTCCCTCATCTTCATGACATACGTGATTTCCTTCATCTTTCGCAAGGGGAGAAAAAATAGTGGCATTTGGTCATTTTGTTTCTATGTTGTAAGTATATTTATTGTGGATGTATACTGTATCTATTTAATATACAATTCTGAGCTAATCCTTTAAATTTTACCCTCTGTAGGATGATAATATTATGGTCTATAATAAACACAAGATTACAAATTCAGTTACTGACATGGTTAAAACTAGAAATTACTTCACCAAACTCCCTAATAAGAATTAATTCCATAAAGCCTCTCTTCTTTTGTCTAAATTAGGAGGAAAAATGTGTAAAATTTAAGAGTGTCTATTCTAATTTCCTATGATTTCAGGATGCCAAAAAGTAAATTATTAATTCAATAAATAATTGTTGACTTCTGCAGTGTGTCCAAGTTAAGATTGATAATGGAAGGAAAGAGATTAAATGGACAGTTTCAATCCTGAAAGAGCTCTCAAAAGATAAACAGATGAGTAAGCAGCCACTTATTAAAACAGTCACGAGTTATTTTCCATCTTAAGAGTCTATTATACAACTGAATAATAAAGAAGTCCATGAAAAACAGATAAGGGAGAGATTCATTGTGAAAATGAAAGCAGAGACTTCTTTTAAAAGGTGAAATCTGAAAAAGAGTAAGATTTCAGCCGAGAGAAGTACGAGGTGCAAATAGAAATAATGAACAGGAACCTAGCAGAGGAAAAGCCCAAGCTGATCCTAGGAACTGGTAATAATCTCGCCTAAATATAGACAAAAAACAAGGTGCGCAATGGCCGTGGTCCTAGTTATGACAAAAAATAAAACCATGGCTGTCCTTAAATGATGTGCTGAAGAATTTAAAAGCTTATAGTGCAGAACAGAAATAAGATTAGAGATAAACTTGTAGGAAGAATACTTTGATAGCTATAAAGATGATGGTTTGGAAGACAGAGAAATTAGAAGTACAAAAGCTTTTAAGCAGTCATTGCAGTGTATTAGAAGGTAAAAGATGAGGGCTTCCAGTGTACCTATCACTTTCTGTTATCCCTGCATTTTGTATTTTAGTACTTCTGCTTAAGCCATTCCATGCTGTTAAATGCTTCTATTTCCCCATTGGTATAGTTACCAAAAGTCTTACCTTTCATTTTTGTTGTTTTATTCCTGTTAGATATCAATTTCAATTTTTCCTTTGATTTTTGCTTATCTACTTTTATTTTTTAAAGTTTATTTACTTTAATTAAAATATTATATATATGGGTGCTGGATGTGTCTTATACCTGTAACCCTAGCACTTTGGAAGGCCTAGGTTAGTGGATCACTTGAGCCCAAGAGTTCAAGACCAGCCTGAGCAACACGGTGAAACCCCATCTCTACTAAAAATACGAAAATATTAGCTGGGCATGTTGGCATGCACGTGTAGTCCCAGCTATCCGAGAGTCTGAGGGAGGAAGATCACTCAAGCCCAGGAGTTTGAGGCTGCAGTGAGCCATGATCACGCTACTGCACTTCTACCTGGGCAGCAGAGCAAGACTCCATCTCAAAAAAGAAAAATAAAAAACAGAGAAAAAAATTATACTAACACATCCTAGATTTATCAAGTGATACCTCATTTGTGAAACTCTAGGCCAAAGGAATTTGGCTAAGTCACTAAAATAAACTGTTAGTGGGGATGTACTGATTTCAGCTTGGTTTGCAAGATTGGAGTTGAAATTAGTAATATCTTCAAGATGAGCCATCTCGATTTGGAACTTACACTGAAATTCAGAGTGATTAACCTTCATATTTGCTTTTTTTAGATCACTGTATTCTCTGTGGCTGAATTTGCGTTCAATATCTTTGAAAGTGATATTCCATTTATCTTCACTTTTTTAATACCACCTGCCACAATGATTGGCTGTTTGTTCTTATCTTCTCATGTAAGTAATGACACAGTTTGTCTCAGTCCTCTGAAACTCATGACCAATTGTGAAGCTTTGCCCAATGTTGAAGGTCTACTACAACATGTTTAAAGTGCATGGGGTTCAAAGATTTCTACCTCATGGAATCCAGTTGATTTTCTTCCAGATAAAACAATATGTTCCAGCTGACTGGTAATGGAAAATTTGGTCCTGGTTAATGTATGGGAAGGAAGGGTAAGGGGTGGTGGGAAACAGTAGTCCTTATACTCATGTGGGGCCTTATTTCCTCCTTGATGTGCTCGGCTTTAGAAGGAAGCAAATGAAATGTCCCTAATCTTTGGGATTTCAGAGTTCTAAAGAAGCACCCAATATAAACAAAGTCCTTTTTTCTGGCTGACTGATACCTATACTTCTGCAAAAGGAAGGAAGCTACAGTACATGAGTGAAGAGGTATCTATGGGAAGGGGAAAGAAAGAGAAGGGGCCCCACAAAGAGAAACGATGGGCACAGGAAGGTGTGAAGTTCTGTGTGAGAAGAATAAACACTGTCTCTCACTGTTTGGGGAGGTTAGCACGGATCTCCAGGATTCTCTCGCCAGGTGATTAGTAATTGATAAATCCTATTGCTTCAAACAAAAGCTCATAGACCTTGGGAGGAAGGAAGACAGCCCCTTGCTATACACTTTAGAAAGGACACTTAGGTGATATTCATGGTCAAATGTTAGCAGGGCTGTTTAGGGCCGATTCACATATATGTGGACAAAATCCAGGAAACAACAAACTCCCTGTTTAGCAATTGTCTTTTCTTTTGCAGCTTCTCTTTTCTTCTCTCTTTTCTGAAGAACGAATGGATGTACAGCCATTTCTGGTATTCCTAATTGTAAGAACCCACTCTTCCTTAAAAATTATCGCTTTTTACTAAATTTAATAATTTTCATTTCTGTACACACTGTGAAACTTTTTTTATTAAGGTAGAGATATAGGTATCTATAGCCCAAGGAGATATAATGCTTGTAAAATCTGGAAGAATTATTTTTACAAAGATCAAATGACTAGGTAATGTGCCTCCCAAATTTTAAGGACTCTGTACAACTGTTAGAGTAGATGAGAAAGTAATAATATCACATAACTATAGTTGTTTCCTATGTTTCTATAAAAAAGATTGAAAATGAACTTGAGAATGATGGTTTCCAGCTTCATCCATGTCCCTACAAAGGACATGAACTCGTCATTTTTTAGGGCTGCATAGTATTCCATGGTGTATACGTGCCACTTTTTCTTAATCCAGTCTATCATTGTTGGACATTTGGGTTGGTTCCAAGTCTTCATAGTTGGGAATTGAACAATGAGAACACATGGACACAGGAAGGGGAACATCACACACTGGGGCCTGTTGTGGGGTGGGGGGAGGGGGCAGGGATAGCATTTGGAGATATACCTAATGTTAAATGACGAGTTACTGGGTGGAGCACACCAACATGCACATGTATACATATGTAACTAACCTGCACATTGTGCACATGTACCCTAGAACTTAAAGTATAATAAAAAATAAAAAGAAAAAAAAGAAAAAAAAAGAAAATGAACTTGATAGTTTCATAATTTGCTGGATGGGTTATTAGGAGTTTGTAATTATTTCACCACATGTATTTTTGTAGAAGTTCAGTTATTATTAGTACATCTCTGATATTGAACAATTATCTTTTTATGTTTCTAATTGTGCATCTCTCTTTATTCCTAGCCTTTCCTTCATTTTATCATTTTTCTTTTTACTCTTCGATGTCTGGAATGGAAGTTTGGAAAGCAATCAATGAGAAAGGATCCTTTCTTTAGGTTGGAAAAAACAAATCAGATTTTTATTTTGTTGATCAATATCGTAAAATATTTTTCATGCATAAATCAATTCATTAACAAAGAGGTGCCGTTGTGCTAGAATAGGCTGGAGTAGGAACCATGTGCCCATACAAATAATACAGATCCAGATACCTAAACCCAAGAAGATTATGATCTAGTGGAAGAAACAGACCTGAAACATGGAGTATTAAGGCTCTATCTAACACTATCCACAGTGGAGCACTGGGGAAAGTTAAGTGTGGCCGGTCCCATCTAACAAACAATATATTGCCAGTTGAATAAATGCCATTCATCCAGAAGGAAGGAACAGAATGATCCACTGGCCAAGGACAGCAATAGCTGTGTTCTTTTCCTGGTAGTGAGCATCCCAGCCAGTGGATCACAGACTGGTTCAGTTATTAATGGGACTTAAAAGCTGAGACTATTTTTGGCACCATACAAAGAAGAGCGACCATAAGCATCTTGCTCTCTCTGTGTCTCCCATACCACATCAGTTTCACCTTTTGCTACTACAGAAAGTTGGATGGGAGACTGCCAAGATGGAAGCAGACCTTTAATACATCTTCTGAGATCAGTATGAAGGAGGCACTCTAGGGAAGGGAGACTAGAATAAGTATATCCTGGATATGATCAGACTTAGAATGGAGAGGAAAAGCCAATATGCCACATATTCCGAAGAAATGAGAGATCAAGCATCTAACTTGTATTTTGCTAGAAACTCCTGATTACAAATATTCTGGCCCATTTTCCCCATGAAAACATAATGATGTCAACATGGTGGTGTCAAAGCTAGGGTTCCCAGAAAAATTACTTCATTGGGTTATGATATAAAAATTCTTTGTCAGCTATTAGGTTTCAAGTTGATATTGAAAAAAACATATTTCTATAGATAAGATAAGCAAGGAAGTTGTAAGGGGATGGGAGTTGTGAAGGGAGATTATGATGGTTTGTTAATTGCTCGTACTACTCAAACATACGCTTTAAAGAGTGCAACTTTTGATACAAAGATGAAAGCCAGAAATCAATATTAATGGATGGTTTTGATTCTAGAATTTCTCCAAGAAGTAGTGATGTGTGTCAAAATCCAGAAGAACCAGAAGGAGAAGATGAAGATGTTCAGATGGAAAGAGTGAGAACAGCAAATGCTTTGAATTCTACTAATTTTAATGAGGTAAAACATAACACAAAGGTTTTTTTATTAGTCAATCTACCAGTCTAATTCTCTAATGATTTTGAGTTTCTCTATTCCTTACAAATGAGGATCACTATTTTAGTAGGTAGTCGCCATTTTTACAATTAAATGAGCAGACTAAAAGTCACGTTAACTCTTTTGTTCTTCTTAGAATAAATTAAAAATAGAGTGCAATAGAAATTATTAAAGCCAAGAAAGAATTTCAGAAACTGAGCTAAGCAACAAACATCATTGCTTGTTGGAGAAAGTGCACAGTACAAATTCAGGATCAGGTCCAGCCCACAGCATTTGTTTTGTTGTTTGAGGATAATCAGTGCTTCTCTAAGTTTCATTGCCCCTGTTTGTTCTGAAAGGACAGTCAAGCTGTATAAAATACTGTGATCCCAAAAAAACCGCCTTTGTAGGAGAGGAAAATGACAGTCTCTCCTCTCCAAAACCAAGGGTTAGGATAGGGGCCAAGGAGCATGTCACCAAATAGAAGGTCTTCTTTGATGCATGGCTGGGGCAACAAAGGGTCCAACCAATGGGAAGATGGAATTTTGTTTCAAAGCCAATGGAAAGAATTAAGGTCTGACATAACTTCTTATCATTTACAGAAGCCAGTCATCACTGCCAGCTGTCTACGCAAGGAGTATGCAGGGAAGAGGAAAGGCTGTTTTTCCAAGAGGAAGAATAAGATAGCCCTGAGAAATGTCTCCTTCTGTGTTAGAAAAGGTTGGCCATGGGGATCTTCCACTGCTGGCTCAGAGCCCTCTTTAGAGGTTCCTGGTTCCTAATGGGCATTATTCTGGACACCACCTCTTGGTTCACATGCAGACCCAGAGGAGAATGACAATGACAGTTTCCTTTATATGTTTCATTTCTAACTTAAATTAACTCACCTCACGAAGAGGAGCCTAGTCACATCTACGACTAAACCATAAGCTCTCTAATAAGATGAACTTTTGAAGTAATAACATTTCTGTTAAATGAACACAATTGATTTTCTGCTGTTCATTGTTTTTCACAAGAGAACCAACAAGATGTGCTAGCACACTCTGAAGGCTTGGCCAGCAAGTGTTAGATGACCTCAATTTGTGCCATTATTGCACCAAGGTTAGGATCACAGGAGACAGAATCTGACACACTTGGCTTCCAAGAGTGATTTTGCCACTTTCCATCAGTGTGACTTTGCACAGATAACCCCATCATTGAGAGCTTCTGCCCCAACTACATAAGAAGGGGCAAAAATAACAACTTCTCAGGGTGGTTGTGACAATTAAATGACAACTAATAGCAAATGCTTGTCACATAGTGAGACTTCAACTATGTTTTACTCTTAATGTTACCATTAAAATAGATTAAGTGTAATCTTTTTTTCAGGTGAAGTTTTAGGATTATTAGGACACAATGGAGCTGGTAAAAGCACATCCATTAAGGTGATAACTGGAGACACAAAACCAACTGCTGGACAGGTAGGTGAACTATGTGGAAAATACGTTATCTAATGGTGAAACAGATTTATAAGATCTGATGACCTTAAAAACAACAAATGTCACTTAATCCTTAGATAACTGAAGTGATTAATGAACTACACAAGAGAATAAATTCATGAATTATCACACAAATGCACACAAAAGTTAAGCACTGAAAGGGTGTCGCAGAGTCCTTAGGGTGTCGCTTTTCCAGTCAAAACCTCTGGAGCTGGTGGCGCCTTTGCCCAAGTTTGGCTCAGATCCGCTGGGCTCATTCTGTCCACTCAGCTCAGCAGGCTGCACTCTGTTCATGCCACCAGCCTGGATCCCAAGCCTGCTAAGAGTGAGCCAGGCACAGAGCGGTGATGGGTGTGTGAGCAAGCATGGGGTCTGGCTGCTGCACACAGCCAGGCATGCTGGTTGTGGCGGGGCAGGCAGCTCCAGGCACTGGCACAGGCACCAGCTCCATGTAAGGCTGTGGCAGGACCAGGCATACTGCAAGCAGCTTCCACTGCAGACACCAAAAAACATGGTGGCACCCAGAAGCTTGGAGGTGCCAGAAACCACAGAGCCCTAAAAAGGGTGTCACAGCCCTGGCTTGGGGAGCCCCTAAGTCTGGGATCCCCAAAGGGCTGCAGCTCTTCTTTGCTTCTCATTGCCCACAACATGGCAAGTGGGGGGCATGTTTCAGCCCTGTTTGTGTTACAGCTCTTTTAGTCCCACCATTTGGCAGGTCCTGAGCTCTTGTCCCATGTCCAGGAAGAATGAGGTATGTGAACAACTGGAGGTGAGGAACTTCACTGAGTGACAGAATAGCTCTCAGGAGACCCAAAGTGGTTCTTCTATTTGCAGGCAGGTCATCTCGATGAGTGTCCAGCCCTTAATGGAGAGGAGACCCAAAGTGGGTAGCTTCTTTCTGCAGCTGATAGTCCCCATGTCTGTGTGAATCTGGCTGAGTCCAGGATTTTTATGGGCTCAGAAAGGAGGAAGTGAGTCCTGAGTCCAGGATTTTTATGGGTTCAGAAGGAGCAATTGGTCCATGAGTGGCCATGGGCAGGCCTGGAAAAAGCATCATAGGTTCTCACTCTGGGTCACAGACTCCACCTAGAACCGGCAGCCTGGCACCCAGGCTTCAGGCCATCCCTGGCTTGAAGGTGGGGTTTCACCAGAGAACCACCCCTTTCTATCCAGGAACCTGTCTGTCTGCTGCCATCAACATGCCATCTATGGCACCCAGGTGGTTTGTGCTGAGGTGCACCTGCAAGTCCGTGCCAAGCTGCCCTCAGCACCCGCCCCCCCTGGACTCCCTCCCACACTTGTCAGGGCCCAAAATCCAGAGGGAGCTGAGGTGGCAGGAGGCTGGCATGGCAGTTCCACCCTGGGCATGTACACACCCAGCAGGGTTGCAACAGCACCTGGGCTTGGCCACAACTTTGCTCCAAAATTGGAGCATGCAACAGCCCCTGAGATTCAGTAAAGGATGCTCCAATTCAGTAAAGGGCAGGGATCTTACCTGTTTCTGGCCCCCACCAATCCCCCAGAGTACACAGCCCCAGTCACACCTCCCCTGCTACAGCCAACATCTTTGCTGTGGTGGCTCCAGACAGGCTGCCACTGCCATCAAGGAGTAATTATTAAAGGCATTAAGATGTCTCCCTTGCTGCAGCTGGCATCTTCGCTATAATGGCTGCAGACAGGCTGCAGCCACCATCAACGGGTAATTATTAAAGGCATTAAGAGAGAATGTCCAGCATCAGAGCTAAAATTAATGCCAGAATTCACACACATCCTATTTATACTGCCATCAGTTACATGGATTTGCACTTTTAGTGAGCGTTGTCTTTCCAGTATGTAATATTTAATTTTTAATAAAACTGTTTTAAAAAAAACTGTATTAGACAGTTGTCCTTCACAAAGTGCTTAGTTATTGGAACATACATTTTTGTGCAAATGCAACTATTTCTTGGGAGTGTTTTCAAGAAATAGATCAAAAATGAGATACAAGGAGGTGAAACTGACTTTAATTGTACTTGTAATTTAGTTGTATAAGGTGGCTAGGCAAACAGAAAAAGAGCTCAGGTTTATCTAAGAGAAACATCATGGGGTAGAGATAAAACATTTTCTCCTAAATTCTAGGGCAGAAGATAGAAAACCTTAAGAACTCTTTTTCAAAGAATGTCCAAGGGAAGTACAGAACAGAATATAAGGCAGATGCCTGTGAAACTGTACTGTGGGAAAGGGGCTAGTAGTCAAGCCAAGAAAGGAAAAGACAGCTCGGAATGCTATTGACAAATACTCCACTAATGAAAGAAGAGAAAACCAACATTCACAATCCCTCTGTAGTCATGGTGAGAGCAGATGTTCATGAAGGTTCCTCTCTGCTGGTGGCTTGGCCAACTCTAACTTAGTCCTTAACTTCAATCATGGACACCCTCCAACTCAGTCACCACCTGGGCCCGAAGTCAGTATTTTATTCCTCATTAGGCATGGGAGGAAAGGAGATAACTGCTCATTAATACATTGGAATGAAATCTTTTAAAAGGTAAGTCTGATCTGAAGTAGAAAGCCAGCCATTTGGGTGTCACAAAATGAGCTTAATTGGATCAGCCAGTGTGAGATTTTTTTAATCCATGCATTCTCCTGATTAAATACTTTCAGTGACTGCTTGCTGCTCTATGGCTGGAAGGACACATCCCTCCTTATCTTGCAGGCAGCTGCAGGAACTGGCTTCCCTGTCCCTCTTGCCACATATTTGTCCTCCCCGTCAAGCTTCCACGTCAAGCTTCATCCCCACACAGGGCTTTGGTCTTGCTCTTGCTCTGCCCCAGGTTCCTTGCCCTTTGCCTTTTTTCCATGACTAGCATCTTCTCCTCTTTGTTGAAATGGCCCCTCAACAGACAGGCTCTTTCTAATTACCCTACCTACTGCCATTTCCCCAGTTATTCTCTACCCCAGCCTCCTGAATTTCCATAACAGCACCACTTTTGATCTGTCTTTACTCTGCATATTCGTTTCTCTACTTGTTTATTGCCTGATTCATTCAGTAGAATGAAAACTCCAGATAATGAAGCACTAGTTATTCCACCCTCCACTGTACCCACAGGCAACACAGCACTTGTTACATAGGAGGTACTCAAAAGATGTTGATCCATGAGTTAAGTTAAATAGTAATTCAATCAATATGCTTCATTTTGACAGTGATTTTTAAAAAATGGATATAAACTGTTGGCCAGGATGGACAGGCCATCTATGGGATATTGGATTTTTCAGCTGAGATTGGATTGTTGGCTGTGGACACACTTATTTTCCTGTATTTACTCTCTGACAACCTTTCTCCAATGCAAAATGATTACAGATTATTAAACCCAATGAGGTCCTAGAATTTCTCTAGTTTTTCTAGGTTTGTGAAGAGAATGATGTCAGGGAAATACTCAAAGAAGCAGTGCAGAATGTAGGTTCTGAGAGGGAACTTTCATCTGCAGGTGCTACTGAAAGGGAGCGGTGGAGGAGGGGATGCCCTGGAGTTCCTGGGGTACTGCCCTCAGGAGAACGCGCTGTGGCCCAACCTGACAGTGAGGCAGCACCTGGAGGTCTACGCCGCTGTGAAAGGGCTGAGGAAAGGGGATGCCGAGGTTGCCATCACACGGTACACAGAGGAGCCACATCTGTTCTATACCCAAGGGAGGGGTGGAGGAGAAGGTTGGGAGTGACGACCCTCACAGGAAATTCAGGATGGGAGACTCTAAATGCTGACCCAGGTCACACTGGGTAGATTTACAACTAGAAACTCCTTTCTTGGATATCAAAGTATTAAGTTTCTTTCTCATATTAAATAAGAAAATTTTAAAAGGCTGGGCGCAGTGGCTCATGCCTCTAATCCCAGCACTTTGGGAGGCCGAGGCAGGTGGATTGCTTGAGCTCATGAGTTTCAGACCAGCCTAGGCAACTTGGTGAAACCCCATCTCTAAATAATAAAAAAAAAATACAAAAATTAGCCGGGTATGGTGGTGTGCACCTGTGGTCCCAGCTGCTTGGGAGACTGAGGTGGGAGGATGGCTTGAGCCAGGAGGCAGAGGCTGCAGTGAGCCAAGATTACACCACTGCACTCCAGCCTTGGGGACAGAGTCAGACCTTGTCTCAAAAAAATAATAGTAATAAAATTTAAAATCTAAAAGGTAATTGTTCATTGCTAAAATGTATAGAAAATACTAAAATTTGGACTGTCATAGAACAACTATTTGGATATCATGTCATGTCCTTCTATCTCTTCAAAAGGCAACATTATCTTTTGTGGGGGAGCAAGTCAGCCAGTTATATCACCCCTCCTTTCCCCACCCCCCCACCACATGTATTTCCAGAACTGCATTTTTGAGTTCTGCTTCTCCACCCTTGCTTGGGTTATCCTCTTATCTACTTCCTCTTGTCAAGAAGACTGTATGGCTCTCCTGTTTCCTTCAGGTTAGTGGATGCGCTCAAGCTGCAGGACCAGCTGAAGTCTCCGGTGAAGACCTTGTCAGAGGGAATAAAGCGAAAGGTACGGGCAGGGCTTGGTGTTGCTCTGCAAGTGCCATAGATGGGAACCAGACAGGCTGTTCCTCCCGTTGCAGCTGTGCTTTGTCCTGAGCATCCTGGGGAACCCATCAGTGGTGCTTCTGGATGAGCCTTCGACCGGGATGGACCCCGAGGGGCAGCAGCAAATGTGGTGAGGAACATTACCACGGTCAGGGACAGCGTGGATGACTTGCATGGAGTTTGTGAACCATTTTTATTTTGTAAAAATTGTCCCTTAAACTCTTTTGTGGAGAACAAAAAAAAAACTATCAATGTCACTTGTAAAACCAATACTTTGCAAAAAAAAAACAAAACTTTCCCTGATGATATTTTACAACCATTTCTTATTGAAGAAAGAATTACCATTGTTAGGGCCCGTAGGTCTCACTCTTGAGTTTCATAAGTGCTCAGTTGATCTTTCAGGTACATTTCTGGACCACAATCACATAGTGTTCCGTACTTAGCATGAGAACAGTAGTTCTCATTAAGGTGTAAACATGGTTGCCATTGTGTGCGTTTACTGTACATTTATTTTCTTCTCACTAGGTTGTGAGATGCTGTTAAATTTTATGTCATTCTGTTCCCCTTCACACAGCCTTCTCATAAACAAGCCTCTTCCTTAGCACTTCTCTTTGAACACAACCCTATATTGAATGTTGTGTTCTGTAAACGCCCCTCTTCCAATGCATGATTCCAGTTTAACAGCTCTCACCTAGCTTGCCCTTCCTCATCCTGCCTGCCCTACTAAGAACCCTCTTTTGCTTAATCTCTTTTTGCTAATTATTCACACGCATGCCAGTTAAAAATTCTTTTCTCTATCTCTTTCTGATTAATTAGAGGATTTCCTAAATTGCAAATAATCTCTTGACATTATAGGCAGGCCATCCGGGCCACCTTTAGAAACACGGAAAGGGGCGCCCTCCTGACCACCCACTACATGGCAGAGGCTGAGGCCGTGTGTGACCGAGTGGCCATCATGGTGTCCGGAAGGTTGAGGTGAGTGCCTGTCCTGGACCCACACTTGAGCCCAAGGTGCATTGCTGGAAAATTTTGTCTGTGGGGAGAGATCACTGAAAACAGCTGAAATGACTGTGCCCAGGTCTAACAATAGGGACCTTGAGACAATGCTAGCAGCAAATCAAGGTTCTCAATATACTGAATGGTTTTTTTTTCTCCTTTCTCATATGACCTCATCCTCCTCCTACCTCCAGATGTATTGGTTCCATCCAACACCTGAAAAGCAAATTTGGCAAAGATTACCTGCTGGAGATGAAGGTGAAGAACCTGGCACAAGTGGAGCCCCTCCATGCAGAGATCCTGAGGCTTTTCCCCCAGGCTGCTCGGCAGGAAAGGTAAATATGGTTGCTGTTTTGGAAATGGTACCAGATGTTCACTGTTACTTGTCAGTTACGTTGAGTGATAGTCATTCAAAAGGAAAACCTGAAAGAAAGAGATTATTTGTTGGATTCTGCAGGAAGTAAACTAGAGAAGAGAGAGCAGATGTAAGAGCTGATATAGCAAATGTCATGGTCCCACTATGTGCCAGGGGCTGTCCTAGTATTGTGTTATCCTATCCAAAACTTACAGAGACTTTTCAGCATAGACGTAGCTATTCCAGTAAAAAATGAGTGGACTTCAAAAAACGGTTGTGAGTATCAGGGCTTTACAAGAACCTTCATAAATGAAATTGATTATTATCTTTATGAAGAGGAAATTGGCCGAGAGACAGGTTAGGTCACATGAGGAGTTAACAAGTGGCAGAACCAAGAGATAAACCTAATTATTTTATATCAAATCAATTAACATTTCCAATTTTATGTAAATTCTGGTAACAGCACCATCCTGATGTATTTATTTTCATAGACAGAAAAAAATTAAAGAGTAGCCTTAGGACCATTTTTAACACCTAGAATTTATAGCAGATGATAGATAATTTAGGAGTTAGGTGAGAAAAATTATAACAAGGAGAAATAAGTCATAATAACAACGTGGGAAAATATATGTCTACAGTGTAATATAAATGGAAAAGCAATGCTATAATTCAATGTCCAGCTCATGGCTTTATAGAAATACATCATGAAGCCACAGGGAATAAGCAAAATAGGTGAGAATGACTGCACCATAACTATATGTAATGATGTCTTGTGAAATGAAATGTAAATCTTCCTAATTTTCAAATGATGAAAAGACAAACATTTATCTGAGAAACAAAATGTTGAAAAATGTTGTTGCCTACCTTATTTGGTGCTGAATTCCTGCTCTTCTCACCAGAGGCTCAATTACATTATCCTATATTAGGAAGGCAGTTTGAGTAGGATGCAGGAGAAGGAGAGATATGTGACTTGTGGGAAATATATCTAGATTTCTACCCTATTTGAGGAACTTTAAGAAACTATGCAGTATAAATTCTTTGTTGAACGATGAAGTTGAAGATCAAGTATTCAGTTAGAAAATAAGGTGGAAGGTGACTTTGGCAAATCTTGAAATATCATCTGGACAGCACCTACTCACTTCCATCCAAGGGGCCAACAACACTAAACTGTCTGAGTATTACACCCCCTTCCCCCAGTTCTCCTTGTGAACTGCTTCCTTTTGATTATTATTGATTTACTCTACCCTTTTTTCCTACACCAAACTGACTCTCATTTATAGAAGTAACAACCCATATACAAAGCTACACAAATCGAAACAATATGGCACTAGTGTAAAGACCAACATATAGATCAAAGGAACAGAATAGACAGCCCAGAAATAAATCCCTGAATATATGGCCAACTGATCTTCAAAAAGAGTGCCAAGAATACATGATGGGGAAGGGATAGTCTCTTCAACCAATCGTGTTGGGAAAACAGGATATCCACATGCAGAAGAATGAAACTGGACCCCATCTTATGCCATACACAAAAATCAACTCAAAATGGATGAAAGACATAAACATAAGACCTGAAATTGTTGAACTCCTAGAAGAAAACATAGGAGGAAAGCTTCATGACATTGGTCTTGGCAATGAGTTCATGGATATGACAACAAAAGCATAGGCAATAACAACAAAAATAAACAAGCGGGATGATATAAAACTAGAAAGCTTCCACACAGCAAAAGAAACAATTGACAAAGTGAAAGGCAGCCTATGGAATGGGATGATTATTTGCAAATTATATACATGACAAAGGGTTAATGTCCAAAATACAGTCATGCACTGCTGAACAATAGGGATACTTTCAGAGAAATGGGTCGTTAAGCAATTTCATCATTGTGTGAATATCACAGAGTGAGCTTACACAAACCTGGATGGTGTAGCTTACTGCAAACCTAGGCTATATGGTATATCCTATTGCTCCTAGACTACAAACCTGTACAGCATGTGACTGCAGGGAATACTGTAGGCAATTGTAACACAATAAGTACTTGTGTATCTAAACATAGCAAAAGATAGAGTAAAAATAGGCATAAAAGATAAAAAATGATACACCTGTATAGGGCACTTAGCATGAACGGAGCTTGCAAGACTGGTTGTAGCTCTGGGTGAGTCAGTGAGACAGTGGTGAGTGAATGTGAATGCCTGGGACATTACTGTACATGACTTTATAAACACTATATACTTAGGCTACACTAAATTTACTTTTAAAATTTATTTAATAATAAATTAACCTTAGTGTTCTGTAACTTTATAAACTTCTAAAATTTTTTTAACTTTTTGACTTTTTTGTAATAACACATAGCTTAAAATACAAACACATTGTATGGCTGTACAAAAATATTTTCTTTTTTCATATCCATATTCTATAAGCTATTTTCTATTTCTAAAATTATTCATTTATTTTTTCTACTTAACATTTTTTATTAAAAACTAAGACACAAACACACACATTAGCCGAGGCCTACACAGAGTCAAGATTATCAACATCACTGTCTTCCATTTCCACATCTTGTCCCACTGGAAGGTCTTCAGGTGCAATGACACACATGGAGCTGTCATCTCCTGTGATAGCAATGCCTTCTTCTGAAACACCTCCTGAAGGACCTGCCTGAGGCTTTTTTACAGTTAACTTTTTTTATAAGTAGAAGTAGTATGCTCTGAAATAATGATAAAAAGTATAGTATGGTATAGTATAGTATATACATAAACCAGTAACATAGTCATTTATCATTATCAAGTATTATGTACTATGGATAATTGCATACTTTTTTATGATTGGCAGCACAGTAAGTTTGGTTACACCAGCATCCCGACAAACACATTAGTAATATGTTATGCTATAATGTCATCATGGCTATGATATCTCTAAGCAATAGAATTTTTCAGCTCCATTTTCAGCTTACGGGGTCACTGTCATATATGTAGTCCATTATTGATTATGACATCATTATGTGGTCCATGACTGTATATAGGAAATTCCTAAACTCCAGTAGCAAAAAAAACTAGTAACCCAATTAAGAATGGGCTAAGGACTTGAATAGACATTTCTCCAAAGAAGATATGCAAATGAACATGTATATGAAAAACTGTTAAATGTCATTAGTCATCAGGAAAATGCAAATCAAAACCGCAATAAGATATCACCTCACATCTGTTAGGATGGTGCTATGGTTTGAGTGTCCCCTCCAAAACTCATGTTGGAATTTAATAACCATTTTGATGGTATTAAAAGGTAGGACCAGGTGGGACCTTTAAGAGATTATTAGAAATTATTCAGATTATTTAAAGCTCTGCCCTCATGAGTGGATTAATCTATTCAAGGATTGATGAGTTATCTCGGGAGTAAGTTAGTTATCTTGGAAGTGGGTCTGTTATAAAAGCCAGTTTGGCTCTCTCTCGAGTGCCCCTCCCACCCTGTAATGCCATCTGCCAAGTTATGACACAACAAGAAGACCCTCACCAGATGTATCCCCTCCACCTGGAACTTCCCAGCCTCCAGAATAATAAGGAATAAATTCTTTTGATTACCAATTGCCCAGTCTGTGGTATAGTGTCATAGCAACAAAAAACTGGATTAAGATGGATGGTTATTCCACCCCTACAAATAACTGTTGCTAAGGAGGTGGAGAAATTGGAATGCTTGCACACTGTTGGTAGAAATGCAAAATGGTGCAGCCACTATGGAAAATAATATGGTAGATTCTCAAAATATCAAAAACGGAACTATCTTACATCCAACAATTGCATTTCTGGGTATATATCCGAAAGAACTGAAATCAGGATCTCAAAGAGATACCTGCACCCATATTTTCATTGCAGCACTATTCTTAATAGCCAAGATGTATAAACAATCTAAGTGTTCACTGAGAGATAAATGGATAAAGTAAATGTGTTAGGTACATGTAATGAAATACTATCTGACCTTGAAAAGAAATTCTGCAACATGTGACAGCACAGATGACCCTTGAGGACTTTATGCTGAGTGAACTAAATCAGTCACATAAAGACAGACTCTGCATGATTCTACTTATAAAAGATCTAAAATAGTCAAATTCATAGAATCAAATAGTACTAGGTGCTGGGGAGAGATGAATATGAGAAGTTACTCATCATAGGTGTAAAATTTTAGTTAAGCAAGATGAATAAGCTCTAGAGATCTTCTGTACATCATTATACTCTCTTTTGTCCCACTGAACCTGCAGCTGGAATCACCACAAATGCAGTGGCAGTGGAGTTTCCACAAGAGAGTTCCCCAAACTGTCCCAAGATGGGGCCGGTTGGGATTCCAAAAAGAGAATTAAATCCACGGTGATCAGTCCAAATCATTTATCAGGGGAACTTCCTTACAGAGTGGGCTGCAGCAATTTTCGAGATGAATAGTGAGAGAAAAGGGGTGTTCTACCTAGGCGTGTCTACAGTGAGGGGTCAGGTTATGGAGTTTTTATGAAGGTTTAAGGAATTTGGCACAGGGTCGGGGTTAGTTGTTTTGGACAACAATCCGAATAGCTTTATCTGTTTCTGGGAATGTTCAAAGCCCTAGCTTGGGTTCAAACCAGCTGGGAAAGACCTTCTGTTGGCCAGATCACAGAGCAGTCAAGACCCTCTGATTTTTGGTCAGAACACAGAAAAATGTGAAGGAAACTGGGGGACCCTACATACTCATAGTCAACGGTACTGGATTTTTCACTTCGAAATTTGTTAACAGGGTAGATCTCAGGTTAAATGTTCCTAACACCATTTTTTAAAAGAAAAAAAAAAGACCAGAGAGATGATTGACATCAGTTCACATCTGGCACAGGGGGTATCACTCTTCTTTCCTCTCCTTTTCTCTCAGGTACTCCTCTCTGATGGTTTATAAGTTGCCAGTGGAAGATGTGCAACCTTTAGCCCAAGCTTTCTTCAAATTAGAGAAGGGTAAGAAGTATGACTTTGAAGTAAGACCCTGGAAAGAAGATAATTTCAAATCATAAAATAATCATCTTTATGACAAAAATGAAATGTGACAAAATGCATTACATTTTAAAGTTAGAGTCTCAAATTGAATTTTAGGAAGACCAAACCCAAGGAGATAGAGAGATTCTCTGTGTCTGTGCCAGGGGATAATGAGAGTGATTTTTTTCACTTTTGCTTTGTGGGGTTTTGTCATGTATTTTTGCACGTGTTGGTACAACCTGTCAAAACTCAGTTATATATGCATTTAAGAAAATTTTCTTTTGAAACATCTATGCATACATATTTAAAATTAAATTTTCCATGGACTGGCATATTATTTTACTGTCTTAGGCTGTATATTAAGAAACTGACTCCTGTCTGGTCGTTGAAACAATCTTCTCGCATCTGTCACATTTTAAAACTAACTGCCGTGCATCTGTCATCACAGGTTCATGTTTTCCTTGCAATTTTAGCTCATTAAGTCTGCTACTCTGAACTGTGCTAATCAGAACTCCCTCGCTATACTGTTTTCATTGTCACTGCTCAGTGATATATCTTTGCTTGTTTATCCCCTGCTCTAAGGAAGAGATTCAGATCTTCTGGTTCTAGAGGAATTGTCTAACTTCCTAGAGCATCGGGAATTGTCTGATTCTCTCCTTGAGAGCATCTGTGGTCACAGTAATGCATCTTCTTTTCATTCTCTGTTGTATCTGAGCACTCCAACTTTCTGGGCCATGTGGTCATTCACAGCACTCTCCAGGTTGGCATTAAGCCCAGTGCTGATCTGAAACTTTTGGTGGCATATTTCCAATCTGCTGAGCTCCTATTACAGCTCTAACTGCCTCTCCCAGTCTATTCTGATCAATAAGAACAGTTTCTGACCCAATCAAGGGAAGCTGCAATGGTTTTTGGATAGAGGTCCGTGAAGATACCTGCTCTCTAAAAAAGCTCACAAATCCTTCTCTATAATCTTCCGATGCAAGCCTTTTCAAAATGTGTCTGCCTTCCACCTCTTTCCGTGTTGAATGTGCAAAACCCACTGGCCCACAGGCAAGAAAGAAGGCTTACTCAGTACCATTTTCTCCTTTAAATACAGTTGCAAAAAGCACAACATACAAGCATAATTCAAGCACTTTTGTTCCCAAACCTAAGTAAATGCATTGGTGTATTCTTAACTGAATGATGTGCTTAAGACATGAATGAATATTACCTTAACCTATTTATTTAAGATTTTTAAAAAATATATCATTTGTACTATGTGCTGATTTATGAGACCTCTAGATATGAAATATATGAACTAATACATGTTCATCCCTATGCAGTTAAACAGAGCTTTGACCTAGAGGAGTACAGCCTCTCACAGTCTACCCTGGAGCAGGTGGGTCATTTTTAGTGATTCGTACCATCCATGGTGTATGTGTATAATGCATTCCCTTGGAGCTGCAGAGGCAGTATGGCATTGTTCTCCTCTCTTTATTTCTTTCCTCCCTTTCAGGTTTTCCTGGAGCTCTCTAAAGAGCAGGAGCTGGGCGATTTTGAGGAGGATTTTGATCCCTCAGTGAAGTGGAAGCTCCTCCCCCAGGAAGAGCCTTAAAACCCCAAATTCTGTGTTCCTGTTTAAACACGTGGTGTTTTTTTTAATACATTTATTTTTATAGCATCAATGTTCTATTTTTAGAAAATATATTATAAGTACAGAAATGGTTCTTCGTGTGGTGGGAGGAGGAGGTGCGGGTGCTGGGTGAGTGCCATGTCAGTGTGGACAGAGGCAACCTCCTCTCACAGCCTCCTCTCTCTCACAGCCTCTGTACCTCTGCAGGCCACCCTGGTTCCATTGTTCCATATAATACCGAATAAATAAATTTACCTTTGTGTGATCGTATAAGTTTCTACATATGATAAACAAATTTTGTTTAACATTTTAAAATAAAAATCCTAAAACACTTTTTTTCTAACCTAGACTGAGAAATTCATATGTTTACTCTTCTGGGTGTTTGATACTTTGTAAAGTTGATATTTTCCTAAGAATTTAACATGTCATATTTTTGAAATAGATTTAAGTGTGTTTCTTATTGCTAAAAATACTAAATGTCATGGGCCATAGTATCTGATATCAATATAGTTGATAACCTACCCACAGGTAACACCATGATGTAGGCATAAATGGAAAACCAAAACCCTACTATTTCAAATATATTGTACTTTTTTATTTCTGTAAGCCAGCTGTGTGCCATTTTCATTGGACTTTTAAATCTAGACTTTAGTGATGTCTACATTGTAAATGATCTTTTGTGGATATTTGTCACTTGGTTTCAGAAAGTTCACAAATGTAGCAACAGGTCACATGACTGAGTAGGTAGAAAATGTGAAATAAATCTCATATATGTAGTTTTGAAGCATGTTTTCTATTTCATGTGTCTTTTTCTTAACTCGGTGGCCTCCTACTTATAAATTCCATTAAAAATATTTTCTTTTTTATTATTATTATACTTTAAGTTTTAAGGTACATGTGCACAATGTGCAGGTTTCTTACATATGTATCCATGTGCCATGTTGGTGTGCTGCACCCATTAACTCTTCATTTAGCTTTAGGTATATCTCCTAATATAAGCATAATTACTGGACTTTAAGGCCATCATAATAGGATTTTCTGCTAACCTAATATTTAGGCCAATGTTTGTGATATTAGCCTAATTATTATCCTTGTTTACCAAGTATAATAATGGAACACCGACTCCACATACTTCCTGGTACTGCACTCCTTCATGTTTGCAACCATAAAACCACAGTTAACATAGAAAAGAATACTCATATTTCTGTTTGCTTGGGCTTAAGTTTGCCTATCGAATTCAACTTTTATGTTATACAGAAATATGCTGGGATTTGGAATCCCAAGAAATATAAGTCTTATGTTTTAGATATGCATTTGGAGTAAGTCCTACAACCCTGTCAAGCCTTAGTGTACCCCATTGCTGCTAGTTGGGGTGGATTTCACAGGAATTAAATCGTTCTCATTTTTAGATATGCAAATCTGTGTTCAAAGAGGGTAAGTAATTTAACCAAGATCACTCAACTGGTAATTAGCCCATCCAGCATTCAACAACGTCTGATACCAAAGCCCATGTTTTTCCCACTACCTCAAGCTGACTCAAGCACTTATTCATAACTTAATTCAGAAGGCAGTGGACATAGAAAACCCAGAAGCTTCTTGATGTGCTTACAATTTAATCAGAAGTGAAATTACACATACTTGGTAGAAAGCAAAAAGATAATGATAATCAAATGTTACATGGCATGCTATCAACAAAGGTGCTGTCTACAAAACTTAAGAAGATCCATTTTGAACTAAGGCTATCTAATGAATATTTTTATGAGTGAAAAGGAATTTAACCTTCATTTTAAAGACAACATTGAATTCATAAGGGGAAAAAAGAACAACAACATTCTAAGAAAGAAAAACTGAAGAGCATCAATATATAGGGTAATTCACCATTGACAGTTAGGATTGCTTACTCTAGTTGTATTACTAAACTAAACAAGAAGACATGGTTTTTATCTTAGTGGAATTTTCATCCAGACTATGAAAAAATGTTGAAATTAATATTATAATTGCATGTATTTCTTGAGCAAAGAGGTTTATTCCTTTGTTGAGTCATTCCTGGAAAAGGCACATAATTAAATACTTAATGTAACAACAATATATTTTGGCTAACAGTCTCTCTCAAATAAGTGAGTGACTCTGGAGATCCTTGGACTAAAAAAAAAATTTATCTGTGCTTTGTGTGCTGCCCCGCACGTATAGATTCAAATTGCTCTCTTGAACGCACATGAAAAACCAATGATCACATTTATTCTCCATAGTCTTCGTAATATTGGTTCTCAAAATATAGTTCATGTGCCAATATCATCGCCATATGTGGGAACTTGCTAAAAATGCAAAATCCAGAGGTTCACACAGAATTACTGAATTAGTAACTCTGGAGATGGGACCCAGCAATCTGTGTTTAACAAGCCCTCCAGGTAATGCTGATGCATGCTAAATTTGAGAACCACTAGATTATAGCCCATGGCTCCTTTTGTGAATATCAAGTAAAAATGCAATACTCTATAATCAATACGACCTTCTTAAAATTGTTAAGAATAAGAATGACTATTCTTATTGATGGCAAAGTACATTGAGAGAAAAGAGTAATGGCTACTCAGTATCATTAAAAATATCTATAAAGCAGTTATTGAAAATGGAAGCTATGTATGTATGCATTATGTGCTAAATGAAAGGTGATGATATTTTTGTAGAAATAAATTGTAGCCATTTATTCCTTCCATTTTTAACATTCAGAAGAGTTCATCATTGGGTTTTAGGGGATGAGCATTTTTATTATAGTGTAATATATATACAATAAAAGTCAGCAATTTTAAATGTATAATTTGAGGAGTTTTGACAAAAACACAGATATATATATTTCTGACAAATATATGCATTTAACAAATATATGCATTTGTCAAAACTCATCAAATTGTGTCTGTGTGTGTGTGTATATATATATATATACATATATACATAATTTATATATATATATCATCCAATGCCTCAATTGTGGTATACAACTTTGCCATTTGCAACAAAAGTTCTCTCATACCCTTTGCTGACAATTCCCTCCTCTCACCATTGTTTGCATTATTTAATTTGTATGTAAATAGACATCACTAGGCATCTCAGAGTGCAAATACTGGGTGTTAACTATGCGTATCTATATAGATTCACTTTTTAAAATGTGTGTTTCGCTGTTGTTGTTTTAGTGTTCTGCAAATGTCAATTGGGATAAAGTCATTGACAGTGTCATTAGACTTTCTATGTTTCTTTTTAGATCTGATTATTCTGTCAGCTATTTAGAGAGTGTGTTAAAGTCTCCACGTTTGTGGATTTATCTGCTTATCCTTATTTTTCTGTCATAGATTTTGTTTCACATATTTTCACGATGTTATTAGGCAAATATACATTTAAAATTGTTATATCTTTCTAATGCACAGACCCTTTTATCATTTGTAGTGTCCCTCCTTATCTTGAAGTCTATTTTTAATATTAACATAGTTACTGCAGCTTTCTCCTGGCTGTCTTGTTCATGGTATATCTTTTTCCATGTGTTTACCTTTAGTCTATTTGTATCTTTGTAGTTCAAATGTATCTCTTGTACACAGCATATACTTAGTTCTTGCCTTTATATCAAGTATGAGGCTTTATCTTCTGATCGAATGTTAAGTTCATTTACATTTAATGTAGTTATTGATAGGATTGTATCATTTAATATTTGTGTCTCTTTTTTCAGATATTGTAGTTATTACTATTGCCTTGTTTTTTTCCTATCTTGCCTTTTACTGGCATTCAATTTTAATTCTTCTATTGGCTTTCTAGCAGCTTCCCTTTGCATGCATTTTAGTGGTTGCTCTGGGAGTTACAACACATATTAAATTTATGTTAATCCATATAGAGTTGATACTGACTTTCTTCTTGCATAATAAAGAACCTCTGCAATAGTATATTTCAATTTATTCCCACCCTTGCACCACATTTTGTTACATATCTCAACTATGTACATTATAAAAACCATCAATATAATGTTATATGTTTTGCTTTAAAAAGCCATATTATATCAACAAAATTAAGAAAACAAAGAAAATATATGCATCATTTATTTTATTTGCTTATATTTTTACAATGCCTGTTGTTCTTTGTTTCTCCCTAAAGAAGTGAAATACTGTCTAGTCTCATTTACCTTCAGATGAAATAATGTCCTTTAAGTTTTTGTTTTGTTTTATAGCAGATCTATTGGCAATAAATTATTATTTCAGTTTCCGTTTATCTGAAAATTAAGTTTTTCCAATTTCACATTTGAATAGTAGGTAAGCTGGATATCAAGTATCTGATTCACAGTTTCGTTTCTTTCTTTCAGCACTTTGAATATGTTATCCCAGAGTCATAAATCCTTCTTATATGCTGATAAGATTCTTACCTATTTCAAAAGAGCTAAACTTTTACTGGTTTAAATTCTAATATCACTATCTTGAATAGTATGGATATCATATGGACAGTGAATCTTAAAATACCATACGTGTGTGTGTGCGTGTGTGTGTGTGTGGTGTGTGTTAAACTAGCATTTAACACTGGTGTGTATTTGAATCTGTCAAATTTTGAAATTTGCATTGACTATTCTTTTTAAAAATAAGACCACAGTTTCTACTGTATCTTGAGGTTATTTATGATCAGTAATAGTAAAATTATGTCATTGCCATATACATTCTCTAAGAGGCAGAACCAAGTGGATTCTCTCTTAAGCCTGAAGTTCATAAAGTTTCCATTAGCCCATTTTGCTTCCAAGCATTTATTAAACACTTTTTGGAGAACTCAGTATGAATTGGATGTGTAGTTCTGCTTTTTGAAATGCTTGTAATCAAATTAGGAAGAGAAAATGTAAACACTTGGGAAGATTAAAGAATATTTGTAAGTACACAATTAGAGCTAGTTTGCTGGTTTAATCAATCTTCTACCAAAATGTAAACAAAGAAAACACCACGTCATGATTAAGGCAGTAAAAAGTGGTGGAAAGCAGAAACACTTATTAGAACAATCCTCTAAAAGTACAAGATACATGATTACGTGTGTAAAATATAATTAAGCAAGATTTTCTGAGTCAGGGAGATGACTGAGCTTTCTCTGCCAGTTTTGTGCACACCTTTCCTTTTGGGAAACAATAGATGACTAAAATTCACTTTCTTCCTGCAGTAAATGCTGCTGCATGGCACAGTGATTAAGATCTTGACCTAAATTTAATCTGGGATCTGCCATTTATCATCTACACAGACTTTGTTTCATTACCTGGGAAAATGAAAATATCAGTACCCACTTCCGAGGGTGACCATAGCAACCAAAAATGACAAAAGCAATACCAGCACCAAGCAGCTGCCTGGCTGTTCCCAGAACTCCAAGTTCTCTCACATCCTGGATGGTTCTCTTCCTGCTCCTATTCCCTCAACTCTTCAGTGACACTCAAAATGTACCTGTTTTTTCTTTCTTTTTTTTTTTTTACTTCATTTCCCAAAGGCCAACTGAGATGTCTGCAAATAACGCACTAAACAAATATATTTCAATAGAAGAATTTATGCTGTCATCCAAAGAAACAGTACAAACTAGCTCAATCTTTGTTATCTGAAGGTACTTGGGAGGTCAGTGGGAGAGATATCCCATGGCAGGCAGAGTTTCAGCACCAAAAAGGATTTTTATTCAGCCTGTGGATCCAACTAGCATTGATACCACAGACAACCACATTTTTGGGAAAATGAGACTGACAACTGCGTCAAATGAGCTTATGTTTTGTACCTGCTCTTTTGCAAGGAAAAGCCTGCCGAACTCTTCACGTGGCTTTGTGTGAGCCCAAGATCTGGTGCTGATGTCACCTGATATATCTGCAAAGGAAATCCATTATTACAAACCTAGAACCACACAGAGCATGGTGAACTGTAAAAAGTTGATGACTGACTGGCAGATATTTACATTTCAGAGGCCAGTGAGAAAACCTGGAACTGAAGACATTCTATTACTCCCAACATGTCATAACTAGTTATATTTATAGGCCACAAAAGGCAGGAAACATATTGCTGCGTGAAAGGTAATTCCTTTTGCTTCTTATGGCCAATCTTATACTATCCTTCTTTTTCTTCTCATAGTCTATAAAATTATTTTAACTTCTCTTTGTTTTCTTTTTACTCTGGTTGTGAAGACACTATACCAAATTGTATTTGAAAGATACGTTCAATTAAAATTAATTTATTGGCATGGAAGAAACATTTCTGATGCCTAATGAACCAACTCTTCACTTTTCTTTTTTCTTTTCTGTTTTTTTAAGATGGAGTTTCACTCTTGTTGCCCAGGCTGGAGTGCAATGGCGCCATCTCGGCTCACTGCAACTTCCGCCTCCTGCCTCAGCCTCCCGAGTAGCTGGGATTACAGGCATTTGCCACCACACCCAGCTAATTTTTTTGTATTTTTAGTAGAGACAGGGTTTCTCCATGTTGGTCAGGCTGGTCTCGAATTGCCGACCTCAGGTGATCTGCCTGCCTCGGCCTCCCAAAGTCCTGGGATTACAAGCATGAGCCACTGTGCCCGGCCAACTCTTCACTTTTTGACCAGGTAAACTAGGGTCAAGGAAACATGGTTTCTGTCTCTCTGTCCTGGGCTCCTGCTTATTCCAGTTTCTGTGCTTTAAATTGCTTTTCTGCTTTCTTACCTCTCCTTCTCTCTAGGCCTGTGCAAATTTCAAATTTCAACGAAGTCTTTTAAAGACTTTATTGAATTAAAACTATAGGGGAGGATTTTTCCTGCAATTAAAAAAATATGTACAATCGTCTAAGATCCCAGAGAGGCCAAGAAATACGTTGAACAAGAGAAGCTAAAGAAAACAGGGAAGATAAGCAGTGTCTTTAAACGGTGGGAACTGAGTGTCTCAAGAGACATCCTTTTTCTCCTTCAATAAGGAGACCATTCCCAGCTGTGAAAGGATTGAGGGAAGAAATTAAACCATCACCACCACACAGTAGAGGGCAAATAGCAAGATTTTGAAAGATGAGAGGCTTAATGTTCTTTTTATAAATTCCAGAATGTCTTACTCTTTTTTTTTTTTTTGATAATTTAAAATTTGTGTCCTGATCCTTCTCACAACTAAGAAAAACATAGATGAGACCTACAGGCAGACCTTGAAAATATTGTAGGTTTCATTCCAGATCACCGCAATAAAGTTAATATCAAAATAAAGCAAGTCACACAATTTCTTTGGTTTCCCAGTGCATATGAAAGTTATGTTCACAGTCTAGTTTATTGAGTGTGCAATAGCATTATGTGCAAAAAAATGCACATATCCTAATGAAAACATACTTTATTGCTAAAAAGAAAATGCTAACAATCATCTGATCCTTTCGCAAATCATAATCTTTTTGCTGGTAGAAGGTCTTGCCTCAATATTTGTGGCTATGACTGATCAGGGTGATGATTGCTGAAGATTGGGGAGCTGTTGGAATTTCTTAAAATAAGACAACAACAAAATTTGCTGCATCAATTGACTCTTCCTTTCACAGAAGATTTCTCTGTCTCATACAATAATGTTTGATAGCATTTTACCCACAGTAGAATTTCTTTCAAAATTGGACCCAATCATCTCCAACCCTGCTGCTATCAATTACATTTATATAATATTCTAAATCTTTGTGTCACTTCAACTACATTCACAGTATCCTCATCAGGGGTAAATTCCTCTTCAAGAAACCACTTCTTCATCATCTATAAGAAGCAACTCTCCTTGTCCATTCAAGCTTTATCATGAGATTGCAGCAATTCAGTCACATCAGCAGGCTTCACTTCTAATTCTAGTTCTCTTGCTATTTTCACCACATCTGCAGTGACTTCCTCCACCAAAGTCTTGGACCGCCTCAAAGTCATCCATGACGGTTGGAATCAACTTCTTCTAAGATCCTGATAATGTTGATATTTTGACTTCCTCCCATGAATCACAAATATTATTAATGTAATTAGTGAGTGTAATTAATCTAGAATGATAGATCCTTTCCAGAAGGTTTTCATTTACTTTGCCAAGCTCCTTCAGAAGGAAAATTATCTATGGCAGCTATAGCATTACGAAATGTCTTTCTTAACTAACAAGACATGAAGCTGAAATTCTTCTTGATCCACGGGCTGCCAAATAGATGTGTTAGCAGGCATGGAAACAACGTTCATCTCTTTGTATATCTCAGAGCTCTTGATTGACTAAGTGCATTGCCAACGAGCAACAGTATTTTGAAAATAATCTCTTTTTTCTTAGTAGTAGATCTCAACAGTGGGCTTAAAATATTCAGTGAACCATGCCGTCAACAGATGTTCTGCCATTCAGGCTTTGTTGTTCCATTTATGGAGTACAGGCAGAGTAAATTTAGCATCATTCTTGAGGGCCTGAGGACTTTTTTGAATGGCAATTGAACACCAGGCTTCAACTTAAGCTACTAGCAACATTTTTATCACCTAACAAGAGAGTCAGCCAGTCCTTTGAAACTTTGAAGCAGGTAATAGTTTTTATTCTCTAGCTATGGGGAAAGTCCTAGATGGCAGCTTCTTCCAACAGAAGGCTGTTTCATCTACATTGAAAAACTATTGTTTAGTGTAACTATCTTCATCAATGATCTTAGCTAGATCTTCTGGGTAACTTGCTGCAGCTGCTATATCAGCACTTGCTGTTTCACCTTGCACTTTTATGTTATGGAGATGGCTTCTTTCCTTAAACCTCATGAACCAACTTCTGCTAGCTTCCAATTTTACTTCTGCAGCTTCCTCACCTGTCTCAGCCTTCACAGAACTACAGAGAATTAGGGCCTTGCTCTGGATTAGGCTTTGGTTTCAGAGAATGTTGTGGCTGGTTTGGTCTTCTATCCAGACTCCTAAAACTTTCTTCGTATTAGTAATAAGGCTGTTTTGCTTACTTATTCATATGTTCAGTGAAGTAGCACTTTCCATTTCCTTCAAGAACTTTTCCTTTGCATTCACAAATTTGCTGTTTGGCACAAGAGGCCCAGCTTTCAACCTATCTCAGCTCTCAACATGCCTTCTTCACTAATCTTATGATTAAGGTGAGAAACATGTGACTTTTCCACCAACTTAAATACTTAGACGCCATGTAGAGTTATTATCTGGCCTAATCACAATATTGTCGTGTCTCAGGGAATGGGGAGGTCCAAGGAGAAGGAGAGAGATAGGGAAACAGCCTGTCAGTGGAGCAGTCAGAATACACAAATTTATTCTTAAGTTTGCTATCTTACATGGGTGTGGTCTGTAGTGGCCCAAAACAATTGCAATAGTAACACCAAAGATCACTGTTCACAGATCGTCATAACAGATAAAATAATAATTTAAAAGTTTAAAATATTGCTAGAATTACCAAAATGTGAGACAGAGACATGAAGTGAGCCTATGCAATTGGAAAAATGGTGTTGATAGACTTGCTCTACACAGAGTCGCCACAAACCTTCGATTTGTAAAAAACAGTATCTGGGAAGTGCAATAAAACAAGGTCTACCCATAAACTAAATAGAGGTTCCGGAGGTGAGAGTTTAGCCTTTGGGAGACTGAGTGATTGAAGTCTTGGTGCTGGGATTGAGAGGTAGTGTGTATCCAAGTCCTTTTTTTTTTTCGATGGGGTCTCAGTCTGTCACCCAGGTTGGAGTGCAGTGGCACGATCTTGGCTCACTGCAACCTCTGCCTCCCGGGTTCAAGCAATTCACCTGCCTCAGCCTCCTGAGTAGCTGGGACTACAGGCATGCACCACCACGCCCAGCTAATTTTTGTATTTTTAGTAGAGACGGAGTTTCACCATGTTGTCCAAACTGGTCTCAAACTCCTGACCTCAGGTGATCCGCCCACCTTGGTCTTCCAAAGTGCTGGGATTACAGGCGTGAGCCACCATGCCCAGCTGCATGTATCCAAGTCCTAACTTGGCTGAAGTTGTTTTGCTACCACCAGTCAAAGAACTACTGAGGGTAAAACATAGCAAATGCTAGAAGTTCTGATTATTTTGGCTTTGATTTGAAACCTGACTCCCTGGAATGGTTGTGGTGGTTCTGAAACTAACAAGAGGAGGCTTTGTAGTGCCTTAAATTCCGGGCCTCTGCAATACTGGAAAGCACACAGGAAGTGGGGCAGGAGAAATGTTGAAATCCAATCTCTTAAAGCAAAACTTTCAAATATCAGACAGACCTTTCTTTTGAGCCTCGCTCATATATCCAACCACTTGGATGTTTTTTCCTGTTGAATATCTAGTTGGCATCTCAAAGAAAATGCGTCAAAAATAGAAATCTTAACAGTTCTCTTTGTCTTCTCCATCTTGGTAAATAGAAACACCCTAGTTGCCAAGCTAGGGACTATTCTTTACGTCTCTCTCCCCCATTCCCCTCAGGTGATCCAATGGTACTGTTGACTGCTTTCAAGAGGTATCCCAAACATATTCACTTCTTTTTATCTGCTGCTACCACCCTAGTCCAAACTGCCATCATCTGGCACCCAGATTTCTGCATTAGCCTCCACCCTATTGTTCCTGAATCCAATCTTGCACCCTGCAAGATTATTATTTGGGTTATTATCTGGTCTAATCTCAATATTGTTGTGTCTCAGGGAATAGGGATTCTGCAGTTCAGAAAGGTGAAAAACCTGGCTCCTTTAAGAAATCCCAGCAGGGCAGAAAAAGAACGTTGGCAAAGAACCCAGAAAGGAAGAAAATGAGCCCTGGGATGACAGGATGGGGCTAACGGATCCCAGGCTGGAGAGGGAAGGAGCTGACTGGCTGCCATTTTGAGTCACAACGAAAACTTGCCAGAGCTGTCTAGAAGAACAAAAGTTTGAGAAGTTTGAATTTAAAGAAGCAGGAAAAACCTATTAAGCTATTGGAACCTCTAATACTACTGACGAAGAGCTAATGATGCAATTAACATAAATATTCCAATTTAAGGTAAAACCACAATAGCATTATTTCTTCTCCACTCAAAACCACTATCCAAGTTACTTCTGATGACCCGGACTTCAAAAATAATGCTGCTTTTGTTTGTGTTTTTATTAAGCCATGTTGCTTAAGTGTATACCCCAAAGGTTTTGGGACAAGGAATTGGTAAGCACTTAGTCTGAAATCATTTCCTTACTTTTTGATGGCAATAATAGTAAGTAAGTAAGTATAGAATATAGAGTGTTGCTAAGTATAGAGTTGGTAGTAATCTTTTGGTTTTTTGGTTGTTTTTTGTTGTTGTTGTTGTTTTGTTTTTTCGAGATGGAGTTTCACTCTTTTTGCCCAGGCTGGAGTTAAAGGGCACAATCTTGGCTCACTGCAACCTTTGCCTCCTGGGTTCAAGTGATTCTCCTGCCTCAGCCTCCCAAGTAGCTGATTATAGGCACACGCCACCATGCCTGGCTAATTTCGTATTTTTAGTAGAGATGAGGTTTCACCATGTTGGCCAGACTGGTCTCAAACTCCTGACCTCAGGTGATCCACCTGCCTTGGCCTCCCAAAGTGCTGAGATTACAGGCATGAGCCACCATGCCCAGCCTAGAGTTGGCAGTAATCTAACAGGTCACTTGAGCAGGTAAGGATCTGGGTTCTTAGCCCCTCCCAATACATTCATGTTGCATTTGAGACTTTGATGGTATTAAATCAAATTAGCTACATTTCTTTTTCAGAACATCTAATTACATTTGCGAATTAAAATAGAAGTACAGCAATGTCCCAAGAGGCAATATTAGAACTCTAACCTCCTCCTCCATTGGGGTTCAAAGATATTAAGCTGGGCCAGGCACAGTGGCTCAGGCTTGTAATCCCTGCACTTTGGGAGGCCAAGGTGGGAGATGGCTTGAGCTCAGGAGTTTGAGATGAGCCTGGGCAACATGGCAAAACCACATCTCTACAAAAAATGACAAGAATTAGCTGGGCATAGTGGTGCATGCTTGTGGTCCCAGCTACTGAGGAGGCTAAGGTGGGAGAATGGATTGAGCCCAGGAGTTTGAGGCTACAGTGAGCTGAGATTGCACCATTGCACTCCAGCCTGCACAACAGAGTAAGACGTTATCAAAAAAAAAAAAAAAAAAAAAAAGGTTAGGCTGTTAAACTTATAGATTAAGGTATTCTCAAATTAACTGAGGTTGTTATATTTTGTTGTACATTTCACATAACATCAATAGCACAATGAGCGTATGTTTTCTCATTTAAAGGGATCTCAGATTTTAAAAGACTGAGAAACACAGGTTGAGTGGTTTATTTGCTCCTTCTCCGTTACTCTCTTGAGATTTTGCTAAGTATCAGATGCAGAAAGCAGATTGTGGGTTATTCCACAGCTCTTAGTTGCCCCATATAATGAATGTGCCTCTTAGCGTAAACGTGGAAGAATTTCAAAAGAAAATGATTGAATTATTAAATATAGTGTTCTCATTTTTTTATTCATATCCTCTCATATTGACAAAAAGGAGTTCAAATAGCTTATTAAAAAAATACAACCAAACTATTCGGACAACGGTAAAATGACAAAAAAAAGAAAACTAAAACAGCAGCAATACCGAGAAAACACATAATGAGAGGAGGAAAAGGATGGAGAAAAATTTAGGAACATATAAAATGATACTCCATTTGTACAAATGATTTTAAAAGAAAATAGTGTCTTTTGCCATTAAAAATGGCTACAGCTGTATCTCAAAGGAATTAACCTACTCTGGCCAGCCAGATTTAATAACAAATGAACCCTTGAAAATACTGCAGCTGCAAAAGATCTCTAGAGAGAGAGCTGTATCAGTCTGGAACATTCCACAAAACAAAAAAGAAATTTTAAAAAATAGCCCCTGTAGGTAGGTCAGAAAATAACTCCATAGTGGTGACATTCTATCAAAAGCAACTTTATTTTTTCTGTGGGAAATATAATAAACACTCAAATATGAGAACTGAGAGTCCCATAAAAATTCATTTGTCTTCTTTCCCAGAACAATTGTAAGACTATTTCCAGTAAAGGCAGCATGAGGTCAGATAATTCCTATTCCTAGAAAACAAGCACAAAACTGGACTAAATTATTTAAAACAATTATTTTGAGGTACTGAAAAAAATGACCAACAACAACAAAAAAGGAGAGACAAGAAATTGTGAAGATTTTCCTCTTGAAATGGTGCTGCTGTATCTGGTATAGTAGTGGTGAGTATGTGGCCTTCTTTCCTGGAGCTGTTCTCGTCCTTTCCAACATACTCAGTCTTCAGAACCTGCATCATTACAGGTGGGGAGAGATGGCAATGCCAGATTGAAGCTGGCAGCAAAGACCCACAGCTCTACAACTGGAGGCAGGGAATGCAATTCAGAGCAGTAAGCAGACCAGTAAGAAATTTAATGGAGGAATCATGGAAGTCCACAAGCATAGAAAATCTGAGAAACTTAACTCTCCATACATACCTGACTGTCTGCAAACCTATGAATGCACGGGAGATACCCATGATAGCCTGGAAAAATGTGAGCTATTTGAGAACTTGCCGGCTCTGGGAAGGCATTCCTCAACTCACACATAGCTCACGCAGGAGAAGGAAGAAGTCTTACAAGGGCAGTGTCCAGAGTATAATCTTCACCAAAATTGCTGTCTGACCTCCAAAGCAAAAAGATGCTGGGGCGAAGAAACAGCAGCCTAGCATCTGAAGAAGAAACCCCTAAGAAGCCAGCGATAATCTGCGTGCCTGTTTTGCCCTATCCCATGACCCATTACTGAGGGTTTTCTCTCTCCCTCGGCTCCAACTCAACCTTGTTTTTCATGTCGCTTTGGGGCAATTGGGATTGAGGAACAGAGTTGCTTATCACAAATCATGACTGTCTGAGCAACAGGAGCTAAGGGTTGGGTAGTGATGGGCATGCACCACAAAAATACACCCAGTGAAGACACAAGGCAACATGTGGTTCTCACCAGGAACTCAGGAATTTGGAACAGCACGTGGTATGAAAATATACCCATTGGGAAAAGAAAAGCACAAGAATGTCTAAATCAGAAGAGTTCCTCATTGGAGACAGGCACCAACAAGGGTCAGTGGGCACACATAACCCTCTGCCTTCCTGATTCCCTTAATGTACATAGTGCAGTTTATAGAAAAAGAATCTGAATCAAGAAAGCAAAGTACAGCGACACGTTGAATCTCCTTTTCTCTCTGCCAAATTTCTGCGAAGAGAAGCCAGCTATTCTACATAATGACCCATGAATACATACATATATGCCTTGGTGCCAAAACCAGAAACAAAAGAAGGGTCCCACTCATAAGCCAAAGCCTCGAAGAATTACTTTGTAGATAGTGTAACAATCTTGGTTGAAATAATAGGAGTCAAATCTGCCAGCTGTTAAAGGCTTTATTGTAAAGAAATAGTTCACAGGAATGTTGGGAAAGCTATAGGCTTAGCCTCAAAATGTGGTCAAGAACTAGAAGAAGCTAGATAGTTGGAAAATACAACTAATGTCACACTGCAGGGACAATCTGTTTCACGGTCAGAGCGCCAGACAACTACCGCAGGATTGTCAACGCCAACAGGGTTGCACGCTGCCACTGAATTCTCGAAGCTGTCATTGCTGCTGGGCTCTCAATATGGACATCATGAAATGGTATCTCTACCATCTTTTGTTTTTTTAATTTTACATTCCAGGATACATGTGCAGGATGTGCATGTTTGTTACATCGGTAGATATGTGCCATGGTGGTTTGCGTACCTATCAACCCATCACCTAGATATTAAGCCCAGTATTCATTAGCTATTTTTCCCAATGGTCTTCCTCCTCCCACCCCACTCCCTGACAGGCCCGAGTGTGTGTTGGTCCCCACCCTGTGTTCATGTGTTCCCATTGTTCAGTTCCCACTTATAAGTGAGAACATGTGGTGTTGAGTTTTCTGTTCCTGCATTAGTTTGCTGAGGATACTGGCTTCCAGCTCCGTTCATATCCCTGCAAAGGACATGATCTCATTTTTTATGGCTGCATAGTATTCCATGGTGTATATGTACCACATTTTCTTTATCCAGTCTATCATTGATGGGCATTTGGGTTGATTCAATTTCTTTGCTATTGTGAATAATGTCTACCATCTTTTATCTTTGCCTCCCCTCCTCTGGTTCCAAAGACTTGTGCAGGAGCATCTTATTAGTTGGGCTTGAGTAACCTGCCTGCCCCCAGGTTAACAGGGGAAGGCAAAAAGGAAGATTGGCTTCCTTCCGTTTGGCTGCCAAAGTGGACAGTTTTTGCCCTCCACCAAGACTTCAAGTTTATAAATCATTCAGTTTAGTGTCCAAAAGAGTTGTGCTAAATTTAGGAAAGTTTAAATGAGGATTAGAAGAATGGCTTGTTTTGAGCAAGTAATACTTTGGGGAATGGAAAGGAATGATTTATCTTGAAGGAACATGAACCCCTTAAAAGACGAGGCTTCACAAGAAAGAACATCTGGAAGATGAACAGCTGTGGAAGTGTATAAGAGAAGAGAAAAATTGCTCGATGACAAACAGAATCAAATTTATCATAGGAGTCTCTTGTTCTCTTCTTTTTGTGTGTTTTTTTGTTTGTTTGTTTGTTTTGGTCACTACTCAAGGATCTCCATACTCTTCTTGGTATGCATCAATTATTATCAATCTTAAATTTAAATATTTGAATATTCAGACTGCATAAAAGATTTTCTTTCTTACCCAAAAACATATCCTGAACCAAAACAAAGCCACTTGCCATAGGATTCTCACCTCAGGAACTTTTCTAGTTTAATACTCTTATTTTTGTAATGATAGAAGAATTTAAAAAATCATATGCTGGTGACCAATTCCTTAGATTAATTGAAAGTTCCCAGCATCATGACCAAGGACCTCTGGAAATAATGGGTTTTATCTACTTTGTTGTATTTGTAAACCATTTTGTTGGTTGCTTTTGAGACATTACAAATATTTCAAATAACTTCCTGTGTGTTGACAAGGTTGATGGCCACCTTGTTCTTCTAGTCCTGAGCCTCTCTAATGACAACAGTGATACAGAGTTGAGACTCTCCAGAACACCAAAAATGTGATTGGATTCCATGTGTCTATTTAAGCTGTATTCTGGAGCTTTTCTCTCTTAAGTCCAAATGTTGCAGAGCTTGTACATTTTTGAGCCAAACATTGAATGCTTTCTTCAATAAGAAATACTCTACAATTTGAATAATTTGCCAAGTAGAGCTAAGATCAAGATCAAGAGGGAAATCTAAGGCTTCGCCAACTTTGGATTAAATATTAGAAACAAATGAAAGAAAATCTTCACAATAGTATTTGCTTTTAACTTATTTCAACTTGGAAACTCAGTAGTCATGTCATTAAGAACTTGATATAACTTATTTTGTGCTTTTTATACATCAGAAAAAGCTCAGATTTGAACTATAAAACATCTTTGATAAGTGCTGAAAGAAAAATAAATCACTTGGATTCTTACATAAAGTAGCTTTTACAAAAGCAATTAAATGCATTTTATCCTTTGCTTGTTTTGAGACGTTGGCATGTAGTAAATCCAGTTTTCACCTCCCTATCCTGGGATGACTTGAAGAATCTTTCCTATGCATGCTCAGGGTTTTGCTTAAACAGGAGAATGTATTTTCTTTTTTCTAATTAAACTTTTGATCTTTGTCCACACTTACATGGCTTAAGTATTGTGTCAGCTTCATCAAGAATTTGGCCTTTCATTTATTTTGGAATAATGTGTTCACATTAGCACAATCAAATGTTAAACTAGTTCTTTTGGTTTTAATGGTTTTGTCCTGGACTGTGTTAGTGGTTTACAGAAAACTTTATTTTTCGGTAAAATATAAATCTAGGTATTAAACTATCGACATCTATTATTTAGTTAAGTATTTAAAACCCATTAAAAATTTCTAGGTTCCTTCCTAAAAGAGTATTATGGTTTTGTCTTTTAGGTTATGAATATTTACTTTCTTTTTGCAATGGCTTAAGTTTAAGATATTTGAAACTTAAGTAAGACAAATATTCAGTAGTAGACAGCTGTTACTTTTAGTTTCTTAGCATCTCTTTTCCGTTATTCTTTTCTTTTTTTTTATAGAGACAGAGTCTCACTATGTTGCCCAGGCTGGTCTTGAACTTCCAGGCTGAAGCCATCCTCCTGCCTCAACATCCAAAAGTGCTGGGATGATTACAGGCATGAACCACCGCACCCAGCCTCCCCTTTATTCTTTAACCATGCCCTTTTACTAGAAGGAATTTCATCTCCTCCATGATAACTGTGGTGTTCTATTTGATCCTGGCAAGCTGAGACAATCATGAACTTCACCCCTCTCTCTCCAGCAGTTGGTTCAAAGCAGTGAGCTCGTGACCCAAGAGAGAATACCCAGATTCAGCACTCTGGTATTAAGAATTGAAGCAGGATTCCATTTCCTTTGTGATAGCTAAGCTAAGGAGGTGAAAGCTTGGAGTTGCCCACAGATATGGCTCCAGAGTCAGAGAGAAAGGCAGTTTGAGGAAATGAAGTTAGTATGCAGAGCCAAGGAGAGATCAGAGAGCTTCAGTTGTACACAGGATACTGCATTACATTAAATGAGGCTATTTTGGGTGTAGCAACTGGAAAGAAAGGCCTTTGTGAGAATGGGCAGCCAACAGGTGCACTGTAGCAAAAGTCACTTCCTTAATAAATCCTTCTTTCTAAAATAGAATATGACCCATAAAAGTGAAGAGTACCCAGTGAGTGAAATTTGACACTTGGTTCACAAAAGTAACATTACATATTACATGTGTACATGCCAGGAGATATACACAGATGGGTGGGTGTGTGTGTCATCTTTACTAATTCGTCTGGTAAGAACAAACTGTGAAAAAGAAATGGAAAAGAGATACAAAGTTAAAGAGGAATTTTATAATTTATCAAGCGGTTTTTTCCCTCCTAACTACACTCCCCTCCAGATAAATTAATTAATTAAGATTACATATGTACCATTTATAACACATTTCCTAGACAGCTATGATTATATAGATATTTTAGGTATCTAATATAATCATGAGAAAGATCTCCAGAGTTGGCATGATACAGCTTGTAGAAATACCTTTAATCTGTGGAAGAACAGTCCTTGTAATAATTTGTATTTGTTTTTCCCTCCCTGGATCTAAGTAATGTGTGAGGAACTCAGATATATAACATGAAACAGAAATAGCCTAATATTTCAAAAAAAAAAAAACTACCATGTTCCCCAATCAGAGAATCAATATAGAGGCAAATAATATTTTATTTCATCATCTTTGATATGCACATGAACCTTTCTAGCAATTCTCGAATAATTATAAAGTGAAAAAGATTATTCTCTTTCTACTTGAATATTTTTTATGAAAGGAATCTGTTGTTTACAATTATATAGAATTCCAAAAAATCCATTTCTACGAATCAAGAAATTCACATACTTATTTTTGTTCTTAGCAATGTCTGTTGTTGATGTCCTTTTTTTTTAAATTTCATTTTATTTTACTTTAAGTTCCAGGATACATGTGGAGAATGTGCAGGTTTGTTACAAAGGCATACACGTGCCATGGTGGTTTGCTGTACCTATCAACCTGTCATCTAGGTTTTAAGCCCCACGTGCATAAGGTATTTGTCCTAATGCTCTCCTTCCCCTTGCCCCCCACCCCAGACAGGTCCCGGAGAGTGTTGTTCCCCTCCCTGTGTCAAGGTGTTCTCATTGTTCAACTCCCACTTATGAGTGAGAACATGAGGTGTTTGGGTTTCTATTCCTGTGTTAGTTTGCTAAGGATGATGCCTTCCAGCTTCATCCATGTCCCTGAAAAGGACAGGATCTCATTCTTTTTTATGGCTGCATAGTATTCCATGGTGTATATGTACCATATTTTCTTTATCCAGTCTATTATTGATGGGCATTTGGGTTGGTTCCAAGTGTTTGCTATTGTAAATAGTGCTGCAATAGACACACAAATGCATGTGTCTTTATAGTAGAAGGATTTATATTCCTTCGAGTATATATCTAGTAATGGGATTCCTGGGTCAAATGATATTTCTAGTTCTAGATCCTAGAGGAATCACCACACTATCTTCCACAGTGGTTGAAGGAATTTACATTCCCACCAACATTGTAAAAGCATTCTTATTTCTCCATAGCCTCGCCAGCATCTATTGTTTCTTGACTTTTTAATAATTGCCATTCTGACTGGCATGAGATGGTATCTCATTGTGGTTTTGATTTGCATTTCTCTAATGATCAGTGATGATGAGTTTTTTTTTCATATGTTTGTTGGCACATAAATGTCTTCTTTTGAGAAGTGTCTGTCCATATCCTTTGCCCGCTTTTTGATGGGGTTGTTTTTTTCTTGTAAATTTGTTTAAGTTCCTTGTAGATTCTGGATATTACACCTTTGTCAGATAGGTAGATTGGAAAAATGTTTTCCAATTCTCTAGGTTGTCTGTTCACTCTGATAGTTTCTTTTGCTGTGCAGAAGCTCTTTATTTTAATTAGATCCCATTTGTCAATTTTGGCTTTTGTTGCAATTGCTTTTGGTGTTTCAGTCATGAATTCTTTGCCCATGCCTATGTCCTGAATGGCATTGCCTAGGTTTTCTTCTAGGGTTTTCATGGTTTGAGGTTTTATATTTAAGTCTTCAATCAATCTTGAGTTAATTTTTGTATAAGGTGTAAGGAAGGGGTCCAGTATCAATTTTCTGCATATGATTAGCCAGTTTTCCCAGCACCATTTATTAAATAGGGAACCCTTTCCCCATGGGTTGATTTTGTCAGGTTTGTTGAAGATCAGATGGTTTAGATGTGTGGTGTTATTTCTGAGGTCTCTGTTCTGTTCCATTGGTCCGTATTTCTGTTTTGGTACCAGTACCATGCTGTTTTGGTTACCATAGCCTTGTAGTATAGTTTTAAGTCAGATAGTGTGATGCCTCCAGCTTTGTTCTTTTTGCTTAGGATTGTCTTGGCTATACAGGCTCTTTTTTGGTTCCATATGAAATTTAAAGTACTTTTTTCTAATTCTGTGAAGAATGTCAATAGTAGCTTGATGGGAATGGCATTGAATCTATAAATTACTTTAGGCAGTATGGCCATTTTCATGATATTGATTCTTCCTATCCATGAGCATGGAATGTTTTTCCATTTGTTTCTGTCTTTTCTTATTTCCTTGAGCAGTGGTTTGTAGTTCTCGTTGAAGAGGTTCTTCACATCCCTTGTAAGCTGTATTCCTAGGTATTTTATTCTCTTTATAGCAATTGTGAATAGGAGTTCATTCATGATTTGGCTCTTTGCTTGTCGATTGTCAGTGTATAGGAATGCTTGTGATTTTTGCACCTTGATTTTGTATCCTGAGACCTTGCTGAAGTTGCTTATCAGGTTAAAGAGTTTTGGGGCTGAGGCGATGGGGTTTTCTAAATATAGAATCATGTCATCTGCAAACAGAGACAATTTTACTTCCTCTCTTCCTATTCGAATACCCTGTATTTTTTTTTCTCTTGCCTGATTGTGCTGGCCAGAACTTCCAATACTATGTTGAATAGGAGTGGTGAGAGAGGGCATCTTTGTCTTGTGCCGGTTTTCAAAGGGAATGTTTCCAGCTTTTGCCCATTCAATATGATATTGGCTATAGGTTTGTCATAAATAGCTCTTATTATTTTGAGATATGTTCTATCAATATCTAGTTTATTGAGAGTTTTTAACATGAGGGAATGTTGAATTTTATTGAAGTCCTTTTCTGCATATATTGAGATAATCATTTTTTTGTCATTGGTCCTGTTTATGTGATGGATTACGTTTATTGATTTGCATGCATTGAGCCAGCCTTGCATCCCAGGGATGAAGCAGACGTGATTGTGGTGGATAAGCTTTTTGATGTGCTACTAGATTTGGTTTGCCAGTATTTCATTGAGGATTTTCTCATCAATGTTCATGAGGGATATTGGCCTGAAGTTTCCTTTTGTTGTTGTGTCTCTGCCAGGTTTTGGTATCAGGATGATGCTGGCCTCATAAAATGAGTTAGGAAGGAACAATTTCAATTATTTGGAATAGTTTCAGAAGGAATGGTACCAGCTCCTCTTTGTACCTCTGGTTGAATTCGGCTGTGAATCCATCTGGTCCTAGGCTTTTTTTGGCTGGTAAGCTATTAATTACTGACTCAATTTCAGAACTTGTTATTGGTCTATTCAGGGATTCAACTTCTTCCTGGTTTAGTCTGGGGAAAGTGTGTCCAGGAATTTATGCATTCCTTCCAGATTTTCTAGTTTATTTGCATAGAGCTGTTTATAGCATTCTCTGATGGTAGTTTGTATTTCTATGGGGTCAGTGGTGATATCCCCTTTATCATTTTTTATTGTGTCTATTTGATTCTTCTCTCTTATCTTCTGTATTAGTCGAGCTAGTGGTCTATTTTGTTAATTTTTTCAAAAACAAAAGCTCCTGAATTCATTGATTTTTTGAAGGTTTTTTTGTGTCTCTATCTCTTTCAGTTCTGCTCTGATCTTAGTTATGTCTTGTCTTCTGCTAGCTTTTGGATTTGTTTGCTCTTGCTTCTCTAGTTCTTTTGACTGTGATGTTAGGGTGTTGATTTCAGATCTTTCCCACTTTCTGATGTGGGCATTTAGTGCCATAAATTTCCCTCTTAACACCTAAATAAATTGATATGTGACCAAGAGTAGCCTCATCTTAGAACTATGTCCTACATTTCTGAATCGATTTAACAGGAGGAGGCCAGCTAGCATCTGCTTTGATTCACATTCTTGAATCAATATTTGTCTCTCTGCTGATGTGGGAATTTAGTGTTGTGGTCATGCTGAGCAAATTAGGTATTTGTGATGTTTCTTATTAAATTGTTGACTTCCTGCAGCTGTTGAAAGTCTCTAACATTGACTGGAGGCCAGAGGAGTCTGACCCGGAGGACTCTGACCCTACCATTAGTATTTTGCTTCTCAGTGCTGCGTGGAAGTGACAAATAAATTCAGATCCCCAGCTGGTCTGGCAATTTTAAAGTTAACAAATCCAAATTTATGTCATTCTGAAAATAAGATGAACAAAAGGATCGTCCTATTTTGCTTCAAAATTAACTTTAAGAAAGTTTTGCTTTAAGAACCGAAACAATATATACTTCTGTGTTCTACTGTTGGGTAAAAATAAAATTATAGGTGCTGAAGGAGGTAATATAATTAGGTTTGAATTGGAACCTACAGGTCAAGTGACCAAGACTCCGGATCATCCCTTAAGGAAAAGCGTCTATTATTTGCTGTTAGTCTTTGTTCCAGACTGTGTGTACCCTGGTATCAGCATCCTCTGAATTTACTGCCACCTAAACTTGACTATAATACAGCAATCCAAACATAGCAATCATGAGTGTTTCCAATACTGGTCTTCATTCACTGACTCCTATAAACCTGTGCAACTCTAATGTAATTGCCCTGGGGCTACCCCGATCTTGCCTTACCACAGTGACACACAACCAGAGTGTCAGTAAATGAAGAGTGAATTCCCACTCCAAGAGTGCTGGAGACTGAGAGATGTGTACTGAAGTTTTTGGTTTTTTAACTTTTACTTTTATTTATTTATTTTTTGAGACAGAATCTCACTGTGACTCCCAGGCTGGAGTGGAGTGGAACGATCTCGGCTCACTATAACCTTTGCCTCCCAGGTTCAAGTGATTCTCCTGCCTCAGCCTCCCAAGTAGCTGGGATTACAGGCTCATGCCACCATGCCTGCCTAAATTTTTTTTGTAATTTTAGTAGAGACGGGGTTTCACCATGTTGGCCAGCCTGGTCTCGAGCTCCTGACCTCAAGTGATCCACCCTCCCTGGCCTCCCAAAGTGCTCAGATTACAGGCGTGAGCCACCGTGCCCAGCCTGAAAGGTTTTTTTGTGAAGCTGGAGCAGAGATGGTGCCTCACTTATCACATAGCAAAGCTTCTTCAAACTCCTTGTTAAAATCCCTGTCTCAAAACCCTCCCAAGGTAGTTGCCACATTTTCTCCTTTTTCCTACCTCTATCATTGACCACAGCCACTGAAGCTTTCTGGCCCCATAATCATACCTCTTCTCACACCCGAGATCACTCAGGCTCTGACTGCTGTTTTCTTAGGCAGAACGAGCCTCTTTAGGCTTCTCAGTTCAGCAAAGGGAAAAGATATTTTGAAAGTCCTTTGTTATTTAAAGCTCAAAGTGCCTCACATTTTGATGACAGGCTAGGCCATACTACCCAGCTATTCATACAAATACTAACCTTCATGTTGCTAAGAAGATGTTTTGCAGATGTGATCAACATCTACAATCAGTTGATATTAAGTAAAAGAGGTTATTGTTGATAACTGGAATAGGACTCATCAAATAAATTGAAAGATCTTATGGGCAAAACTGAAGTTTCCCCAAGGAAGACAAAATTCTGCCTGTGGATTGCAGAATCCGATCCTGCCCAAGAGTTTCCAGCCTTCCCTTCCCTAGCTCAGATATACCAGATATGCCCAGCCACCCCCAGCAATCACATAATCCAAAGGTTTTCAGTGTGTGTGTGTGTGTGTGTGTGTGTGCATCCTGTCGGTTCTGTTTCTCTGGTAGAAAGTGAGTAAGGCACACTTAAGATTAATATTCATCCCTGTTGGGTGCAGTGGCACACACCTGTAATCCTAGCACTTTGGGAGGCCGAGGTGGGTGGATCGCCTGAGCTCTGGGGTTTGAGACCAGCCTAGGCAACATGGTGAGACTCCATCTCTACTAAAAATACGACTAAAAATTAGCCCAGCATGGTGGTGCATGTGTGTAATCCCAGCTACTTGGGAGGCTGAAACATGATCATCACTTGAACCCAGGAGGCGGAGGTTGCAATGAGCTGAGATGGCACCACTGCACTACAGCCTGGGTGACAGAGCGGGACTCTATCTCAAAAAAAAAAAAAAATTAAAAAAGAAATAGTCCTCCTATATTTAAATCCCTAGAAAAGTGCTTTAATTATGAATGGATATTGAATTTCTTCAGATGCATTATTTAAGGGACCAAAGAGAGGATTATACAATTGCCTTATTTTTTTAATATTTCAAATCATATTAATAGATTCCCTCATATTGTGCTATTCTTTCAATAAATTACACTCATTTATGATTTAATGTTTTAATTTCAAGTGTATATATTTTGTTTGGCAAGGAGACTTGTTAATTTCTACCCACATTGATCTGATGTCAAAGACAGGAATAGACAGGATGCGTGTGGACGAGCATCCTGATTAACCCATCTAGCAGCCCCAGAGTCTGTGCCTTACATATTGCCCCCATGCTCATATGTGAGAACAGCACTCAGGAGGTTTTTCTCTTTTGAAGCTTGCTCAGGCTTGGAAGCCCATTCTCTGTTGTTGGTAGCTTGCGTGATCAGGACCCACCTGAGGGAGCCAGCAAATATAAGCCACTTTTTCTCAGGCCTAGTAAATGTTTGATATGGATTGGCTGTGTCCCCACCCAAATCTCATCTTGAATTGTAGCTTCCTTAATTCCCATGTATTGTGAGAGGGACCTAGTGGGAGATAATTGAATCACGGGGGTGGTTTCCCCCATACTGTTCTCATGTTAGTGAGTAGGTCTCACGAGATCTGATGGTTTTTAAGGGCTTTCCCTTTTTACTTGTCTCTCATTCTGTCTTTGCCTGCTGCCACCATGTAAGGCAAGGCTTTCACCTTCCGCCATGATTGTGAGGCCTCCCCAGCCATGTGGAACTGTGAGTCCATCAAACCTCTTTCCTTTATAAATTACCCAGTCTCAGGTATGTCTTTATTAGCAGTGTGAGAACAGACTAATACAAGGTTCTTCAGCAAAGCAGCTTCCTTGAAACCCAGTTGGGCTGCTAGACATTTTGGCTTTAATTTCTAGGGAAGGTATAAAAAGCCTGTAGCATTTTGTGTCTTGGTCTCTGAACCTGAGCCTGGCACAGATGTGAGGGCTTCTACCATTAACACCCGCCCCCCATAGGCTTGCTGGCTTTTCTCTAGGGCTCTGCTTCTGACCCTGGGGAGGGAGAGTCAGGCAAGACCTTTCAAGGCTTCCAAAAGTGACCAACATACTCCAAAATCTTGATAGTTTTCTAATAAATCTCCTCATCTTTACTCTCAATAGACATCTGTCATGAGCTCCAAAGTGCAGCTGCCAGTTTAGCCAGCTGTGACCTTGCCACGTGGCGAGGATTGCCACACATCCAGAAGGATGGGACAATGTGTAGTAAGGGAGACAGCAAAGCAGTCATAACTGGGAGACCCAGCCTACAGTGTGAATGTCAGCTCCAGTCTTACACAAAAAAGAAAACACCAAGTCATTGCCTGTTGATTCAATAACCTAATTAATGATAAATCAATCATTGCCAATTACTCCCGAGGCCCGGATCACTCTTAGCAGTTTGTGATAACAAGTTTTCTAAAGGGCTTTTTGTGAGAATCTTAAACCCCCAAATTTCCCTATACAAATGTAAAAGCTTAAAATTAATTAATTAATAATTTGAATTAATTTAATGATCTGAACTTTTAAAATACATTTTTAATCTACATGAGAGTTTGTTTCCAAAATGGCGAGTATATTAGTCTGCTCAGGCTGCCATAATGGTGTACCACAGACCAGGTAGCTTGAACAACAGACATTCATTTTCTAACAAGCTGTGAAGGCTGGAAGTCCAAGATCAAGGTGTGGGCAAGGGTGAAATCTGGGGAAGTCTCTCTTCCCTCTCTTCCTGGATTGTGGTCAGCCACCTTCTTACTGTGTCATCACATGGCTTTCTTCTGTGCATGCACACTACTGGTGTCCTTTTCTTCTTCTTATAAAGACACCAATCCTAAGGCGGGTGCAGTGGCTCATGCCTGCCATCTTAGCACTTTGGGAGGCCTAGGCAGATGGATCCCTTGGGGCCAGGAGTTTGAGACCAGCCTGGGCAACAAGGCAAAACCTACCAAAGAAAAAAAAAAAGGACACCAGTCCTTTTGGATTAAGGCTCCACTCTTGTGATCTTATTTAAACTTACTTACCATCTTAAAGGGCTGATCTCCAAATACAGTCACATTGGGAGTTAGTGCTTCAACATACGGATTTTGGAGAGACGCATTTCAATCCACAGCAAACAGCAATAATAGAAGGTATGCAATTCCTCTTCAGGCTCTTCAGGGTCCTCAATGTGATCCTTCCAGTGAGCATATGGCAGCCTAAGGGGTGGGATCTGAGTGCCCCCAGTGAACTTCAGAATTGCTTAAAATCCCCACCCTTTCTCACTGAAAGCATAGAAGGACTTTATTTAAAAGTAAAGTATACTTTGTGAAAGGAGTGTGGCAGATGCAATCACTATCTCCCCACTATGGACTAATTTTTGTGAGATCGCCTTTAGTCATTTTGCTTCCCACCAAGACATAGACAGATAGCAGGTGAGTTTGTTTGGTTGGTTGGTTTTTGACAGAGTCTTGCTGTATCGCCCAGGCTGGAGTATGGTGGTGCAATCTCGGCTCACTGCAACCTCCACCTCCCAGGTTCAAGTGGTTCTCCTGCCTCAGCCTCCCGAGTAGCTGGAACTACAGGCGTGTGCCACCACGCCCAGATAATTTTTTGTATTTTTAGTAGAGATGAGGTTTCACCATGTTAGCCAGGACGGTCTCAATCTCCCGACCTCATGATCCGCCTGCCTCGGCCTCCCAGAGTGCTGGGATTACAGGTGTGAGCCACCACGCCCGGCTCACAGGTGAGTCTTGATGAGATGTGAGGAAGCAAGCAAGAGAGAAAGGCCCAGGGCTGCTGGAGCTGCTTCATAAACAGCAACCCTGAGGTCCTCGACAGGGCTTATTGTTTTTGTGTCTCAGGACAATGTTGTAAATTGTTTGGAGGAGACACTAGAGTGAGCAGACAACACAGTCATAGCTCTTGAAGAATGAGGGACTCAGGAGACATACAGCAAGAGAAGGGCTACAAAAAATTGATAAAAAGAAGTGCTGAAAATGACCTTATAGAGGATCAATTCTCATTCGACTATATTGTTGCCATAATTATTATGTTGGTTATCTTTAGAATGTTGTTCTAGAACCAGGCTGCTTTTTATAAGAATGATACAGTTAAAAGATGGACTTCATTTATCCAACAAATACATTCAGCAATGTAATGGGATTCTGATTAGGAAAGGGAGCAACAAAGATACCATGTGGGTATTGGTCAGCACGTGGCCAGTGCTGAACATGACCAGCTTGGCGAGAGTGTTAAAAGTCCATATGACAACGTTTACTTAGTTCTATATGTGCCTTTATCCACTATTTAATTAACACATTTATAAAAAGTACTTCCCAAAGTGTGGATTGAATTCTCCAATTCACTAATTCTATCATGTACAAAAGAAAGGAAGGAAGGAGAGAGGGAAGAAGGACTCTGAACTCATGTTTTCCTTAGTGATATCATGATTGTCTTGTATAGTTCATTGAGCCTTACAGGTCCCCAGCTACACAAAACTATCTTTTTAAAAATAGTCACCTCAACAATTCTTCAGGAATTATTGCTTTTTTTGAGATTCTCAAGAAAGTTTCACATTATTTTTTCAGTTCCTAGCTCTCAATGGATAATTATTATCAATGCATATCTTGTCAATACCCATGCCCTCTCTCATTTATATAAACACAGCATTTGATACTTGTAGATACCTCGGTGGCCATTATGACCACACTCCTTCTTTTAGAATTTTTGAGATAGTTCATTAGAAGTTTTAATTTTAATTAATTTTAATGCTTTAATTCTAGTTAACACACACACATACATATATTTATAGTACTGTTGATATTTTGGAGTGCCATGTGTGTTCCTTGGGGTCTCATTTCAATCCTGTCACTCCATACCCATCTATCATCTAAATAAACCCTGTGGAAAGGCCGCTCCAGGTCTGGCCTCCTCACCATAGATACACAGAACTCTGTTCAGGACAAATTCCCTCCCTTCCAAGGCTGGGCAACCCTCATCTGCTCTCTATATTGCTCTCTCGTCTTTGTCTTTTTTTTTTTTTTTGACACTATCTACCGTATCATCATTGTATCCTATAGAGCTGACCCAATGGCTAACACCTAGAAGGTTCGGTAAGTGGTTTCTGGAATGAATAAATGGATGAATGGAGTATAGCACAATGAGTCGCACTTGGATTTATCTGAATTATAAGGAGGCTGAGAGATGTTAAATGGGAATATATAGCTCTGAACTCCCAGCAAGAAATAGACGAAGCAGAACTGTTTTTGTGTGCTTAAAGCAAAGAATAACAGAGAAGAGGACGTGGCCAGCTCTCCACTCCTGCCCTGGCACACGGAGGGCTCCTGGGAACACAGAGCGGCTTGGGGACTCGACAGTCCCCTGTGTTACTGAACATCTCACCCCAAGGGGATTATGTGCCAACCTCAGAAAATGGGGGATTCTGGATGAACTCTGAGAAGTAGAGGGGGACCCAAATAAAGAGAATGGAGTGAACAAAAACGTAAAAAGTTGCCATCATTATATATTCACTGAGAAAATGCTGAATACTAAATTCATGATTAAATGAACTAAACATTTTAAAATCAAGAAAAGGTTGCAGATGCTCCACAGCCAACTTATGGACCATTTGGAGGAGCATGTTCCAGGATGAAAGTGAAATTTTCCTTGGGTTTTAAGGCGATAATCAACGATTCATATAATGATATAATCCCCTGGGAAGCAATACTACCACAAATAGCATTTTATTAATGCACTTATTCATTCCTATATTAAGTAATTCACTCATTAGCTTCATTAGCATTCATTAGCTTCTCTTTCATGATATAGAAAAATCTAGCAAGAATCGAAGGTTAAGTACTGATGGTGTTCAATGAACACACATTTTAGAATGATCATAACCTGAATGCCATACATTTGATGCTCTTAATTGAGAAGCTAAAGAGAGAGTTGGTGTCAAAAGAGGACCTATGCACACCCAGAGGAGACTCCTCCTGTTTATGTGATGTATTTGTCACACATGGGTAGTTCTAGAGTCACTCTGGATAGGACAATGTAGATATCCATAGAAATCAACAGGGTTACAGTTGACAATGGAGAAAATTAGAGAAAAAAGAACAGAAGCCTCTAGCAGCTCATGGCAGTTTCTGAGACATCAAAATAGAAAATATGAGACCTGCCCCTCAAACATTCTGGGGTTGTCTGGGGAACACTCCACACCCATTCCTGGATCCCATCTCCCCAGCCACGAGCTCCGTCTTAATATACAGAACTAAAGCAGTATTGCAAGTGTCAGATAAGATGGCAGCTTGGCATCAGGGCCTGTCTTCCTCTCTTAAAGCCAAACCTAGAGATGTTACAGATTTGACATGCATTTCAAATAATCCCAGTACTGATGCATACACCAAAAATAGAAAGAAAAAAAAAGAAACACACCTTTGAGAAACTCTTGAAGCAGCAGAAGGTGGCTAGGGGGTTGGTTTTGGAGGAGGTAAGAGGAATGCACACTCAAGGAACACACAGCCATGTGTAATGAGAAGACAGCTATGGAAAGAGGATAGGTTAGAAAGGAAAGCTCATGTTAGACTGCAAGGAATGTTCCAGTTATACTGCTTTCTCTCTCCTGCAAAATACATGGGACAGTAAAAACTGCAGGGACCCTGGAATAGGCAGTGGAAGAGAAACATCAAGGCAGCACTACAGCCTGATTTAGGAAGAGATGGGCAGGCCAGTCCCAGAGCCTTCTCTACCCTCTACCCGCCCATACCACTGCAAAGAGCACAGGCTGGGACGTGGGCTTTTCCCCTCCTCCCAACCCCTCAGGTACTCCCTACGAGTCATGACACTGTGAGATCAGAGGGAAAAGTAGAAATATTCTGCAGAGTGCAAGTTTTAGAAATGAATGACAACTGCACAGTCATTCCAGGGGAATAAGAATTAATAGATTAAACATAATAAAAATTATAATAGGCAAAGAGAAAATAAGACATATTAGAAATATAAAATAGAAAAAGAGTCAATTAGAGAGTTGAGGTAATAAAAGATTGAATAGTTAAAGAACCCCACACAGGGTCTGGATGACTGAAAGGGTTCTGCTGAGAAATGAACTAGGAAGCCCGTTAGTCCAATCAAGGAACTCACCTACAAAGCCCCAGAAAATAATAAACAGATAACAATAAATTTTTTAAAATGTGAGAGGCTTGGAAGATTAAAAGAGAAGTGTCCAAATAATAGAATAGGCCCTCTTAGGCAGGACAAAATAACAGGAAGGGAGGGAATATTTGAAGAAATATTAACTGACATTTTCTAGAACTAAAGGAAGATGGAATATTCAAAAGTAAAGTGCATAAAGTACTAAGCGAGAGAGATATGAAAAATGAAATCACATTTAATCACATTGTCACGAAACGTCAGATCATCAGATACACAAAGAAAACTGAAACACATTGTTAGAAGACAAGCAGAACCACGAAAGTACGAAGACCATATTATTAAAGGTCTTTCAACAGGATTATTAGATATGAGATGATAATGGGTAATACTATGGTTGTGTGGAAGCAAAAAAGAAATTCTGAAGCTAGAATTTTATACCAATAAACTATCGTTTGAATGACACCAAAATAAAAATATTCTTAGTATCCAAGACCTTTCAAAGTTTACCAAACAAATACTTTGTTGGAACATTCTTGGAGGAAGTATTAAACCACTAGAGAAAAATAATGCCAGAGGAAGCAAAATGATACAAGAAGTGAGAGTAAGTGGATAACTCAGTACAGTTTATTTTTGTTTAAGTAACCGGTAGCACCCCATCCCAGCACACCAACAAATTTATTTATAACATTCCAGAGCTAAACTCAGGATATCAACAAGGAGGGAGCAGGAGGAGAGAACAGACAGAGGTAGAAGAGTCGGTCCAGGAATTTAACCATTTTAGGACAAAACATAGAAATTCTAACCTTAACTGATAGTACAAAATAAATATATGCATGAGTCATTGAGTTAATGCTAATCAACAATGGAAACAAAAGAGAAGAAACCTTAGAGTAGGTCAGGCTCAGTGGCTCACCCTTGTAATCCCAGTACTTTGGGAGGCCAAGGCGGGTAGATCACTTGAGCCCATGAGTTTCAGACCAGCCTGGCCAACACAGTAAGACCCCATCTCTACAAAAAATACAAAAAAATTAGCTGGGCATGATGGCGTGCACCTGTAGTCCCAGCTACTAGGGAAGCTGAGGTGGGAAGATTGCTTGAACCTGGGAGGTGCAGGTTGCAGTGAGCCAAGATCACACCACTACACTCCAGCCTGGGTGACAGAGCAAGACCTGGCAGAAAGAAAGAAGGAAGGAAGGAAGGAAGGAAGGAAGGAAGGAAGGAAGGAAGGAAGGAAGGAAATTAGATAAATATACCTCTAGAAAGGAAAGAAAGACAGAGAGAGACGGAGGGAGGGAGGGAGGGATGAAGGAAGGAAGGAAGGAAGGAAGGAAGGAAGATAAATTAGATAAATACACCTCTAGAAAAATTGTCCAAAATGCCAAAATTTACCCACACAAAAAACAGTAATAATAATTAAATCCTTTACACTCAAAAGCTCCAGATGCAGATAGTTTTGCTGATAAGTGCTACCAAATTTATAAGAGCAGATAAAGTTATCCTTGTTTTATACATATTAAGTTTACATATGCTTAATTCTTTTTTTAATTAATTAATTAATTTATTTTTTATCTTTTATTATACTTTAAGTTCTAGGGTACATGTGCACAACGTGCAGGTTAGAAAATGTGGCACATATACATAAGCTTAATTCTAAATTATGGCTTGTCATTAGGAAAAGACAAACGGACATCTAAGTCCAAAGAATAAAATATAAGAAAGAGTAGAAAGTTCAGAAGTTGGAAAACTAGAGAAGAAAAGACAAACAGTTTGAAGAATAGAGCAGGGCCAATGGTTCAGTGAAAAGGGGCCTCTTTTATGTGATGGGAAGTGCCTGGCTCAATGGTGGAACAAAGTGTAGGAAGACCATGTGGGCTTGAGTACAGTCTCCTTCTTTAGCCACTTCCCCAGTTGCTACCATTCTCTTCCACCTCAGCTGGGCACATAGAGCTAGAAATTCTCCTGGATTCCATGACTGAAAGCACTTGCCAGGTGCATAAGAAGTAGGCAGAGTTTAGCATTAATATCCCTCCAGCTTCCAGCAAACCAGGACTTAGAACTGTTGGTTTTATGGAGAATCCAGGGCTCCTTGCCTGGTATTCTCTATCCTCTTGACCCCAGTCATCTGAGAGAGCCAAGAAGTGAAAAGGTCATAAGGAAGGATCCAAGCAGTCCAGATATACTAAGAAAAGGGGGCCAAATGGAACCAGAGGAACCTGGAAATGGAAAACAATAGGCTCCTTATGTTAGATTTACAGTATTGATGGTCCGCCCCTTTCCGTATATTATTTCATTTAATATTCTTGACAAACTTGTGAGTCACTATTATTACCTTCATTTTACAGATCAGGAAGACAAGGCACAGGAGGTTAAGTAACTTGCCTGAGTTCATAGAGCGCTGGGTAGTGGCAGAAAAAAAGACCTGAAGCCAAGAACTCTGACTTTTAACCATGCCACTGCAAAGGTGGTGAATGAATGCTAGACTTAAATCAGTACCAGGATGATCCCTTCTGCCAGCGGGGAACTTTCACCATTGGAAGGTTTGGTGGCCTACTTGCCTTGACTACCAGAGACATGAGTGATGTGTAATTTCCTATAATACAATTCAAATTGTGATCATAAAAGTAATAACATTTATTTAGCATTACTGTCAGGAATAGTTCTAAGTGCTTATAATGTATTATTTAATTTATTATAATTATACCAGATAAGTAGAATGTTCTCATTTTTCAAATGAGAAAACTCATGCACAGAGAGATTAAGCTACCTGCCCATTGTTCTTACAGTTTGTAAATGATAGAACCAGCTTCACACCCTGATGGTCTCACTCTGGATGTTTAAATACCACACCATGCCTTTCCTGAGTGTGGGGTGTGTGTGAGACTGTGTGTGGAGAGAGGAGTGAAAAAGGAGACCGTGGTCTATTTTTCAGTGGACAGAAAACAACTTCCTACACAATGCCCCATTAAGAGTAACTTAGTTTCTCCAAATAGAGGACCTTGAGGGGCCTTGAAACCAAGGCAAGAATTAGGGTTCTGTCAATCTAGATAACTCGTAGGAACTATAAAGTCACAATGCTTTCTGCTTTGGAGTCAAGCACGTCAGCTTGGACTTTGCATGCCCCACCATGCTGACCTAGCAGGAAGATGTGGCCAGACATCTGGCTGCAAACACAGGGTTACTCCTCATCCAGGCCCCCAATTCCTCAAGGAGAGGAGCCAACTCTTCCTAGAACACAGACTAGAGCAGCAGACTGGAATCTGCATCAGCAAACAAGATGAGGAAGCAGGGCAGCTGACCCAATAGGGGAAGCAAGTCTCAGCGTCAGTATTTTTGATCTGGGACAAAATATGGTTAAGGAAAGCAAGAAAAAAATACTTATATACATACCTTAGTGGATGTCCCAAAAGAATATGCTGACTGCATTTGCAGGATGGCCCATCTCTCAAACCTCATCAGGAATAATTAAAAAGAAAATATTCCAAATATTTTATTCTCTTCTGAGAATTAATGAGTTGCAATTCTCTGAAATGTCTTAACTGCAGAAGAAAATGCAGAATCTATGCTGAGACAGCAGAATACAAAACCCTCTTGAGTCACAGAAGGCATTTCAGTGAGGGTGGCTTGGGCTTTGCATGCAGGGCTTTAGAACACAAGACCAGCAGTCTCACACTGGCCTCTGCTAGATGGATAATTAGCTCACCTTGCAAAAGAGTGGCTTCTTTCCTCAATGCCATGAAAGCCAGGGACTGAGGCTGGAGTGGGACCATTAGTTCTGCTCTGGCTGTAGGATGTGGGCGTATTCCTGAGACTGTGGGATTACAGCTTCAGGTCCTAAGGCCACCATGGGTCTGGGGCTAAACTTTCAGGAGGGCAAGCCTCTGGTGGAAAGCCAAGGTGAATTGTCCTGGGAAGTTTAGATGGGGAAGAGTGTTTATCACAAGCTCTGAGACTGATATTTATCAAGTTTTAAAGCAAAAAGTTGTGAAAGAAAAATGAAGGAGGAAAGAATAAGAAAGAAGGCACTTTTAAATGAGTTAGGGGTCCCAAACAGTTAATTATATTCTCCAAGTAGAATTCCTCCTTTCTGTGAATTTTCTGTCAAAATTACCTGTCAAAAATTATCTGAATGAAGACCTTTATCGTGATGCAGCCTATGTGAATGCCCTAGATGGCCTCTAGCTGTGAAGACTCTGACTTCTGCTCTTTGAAAACTGATATAAACTGATGTAAATTGAAGAACAAAATCCTTGCTATTCACTCTACATTAGAATTGAGATTCTGATTACGTTTAGCCTCAGTGAGTCTAATATTACATCAACTGAGAATAATAAGCTGGTATTTTAAAATGTGATTTTTTAAAGTTAAGAATAATCATTTCATACCATAAGGGCCCATTCAAAGGGAGCATCAGATGATGGCTGGCCATATCATATCAAGAACTATCCTGTGATGGCAAACCTAGCATTTGGAAATTTGACTTTCCCACGTCTGAGGTCAAAGTGGCCATCTCTACATGGTAAATTATAGAAAGTGAGGCACCCAGCACCTTGGACAAACAGTAATCAAGTAAATGACCAAATCATGGAAAAGCAGATTGAGGGGCAAGAAGCTGATGGAAAGTGGAAAATCAACACCGATAGTAACTAAGGTTACATATTTAGGTTAGACAGAAATTCACATTGAAGAGGCATAACCAGGATTACTGACTGCTCAGGCAAACGGTGTTAAAAGCAGCCAGTAAACACTGGTGGAGTCTGCTCCTTTTCTCCCTCTCTCCTTCCCTTTACACACTCCAGGAACATTATTACATTCTACAATTTAGTGGCATAATTGTCTCATTTACTTATCACTCAACACATATTTATTGAATTTTTACTATGAGCCCAGTCATTGTTCTTGGCCCTAGAGATACAGTAGACAAAAATAGCTGTCCTCACAGGAGACAGAGTGAAGGAAAACAGAAAAAGTAATATAATAATAAACAAGTAAAGCATGCAGTACATCATGAATGAAAAGTGCTATAGAGAAAATGATACAAGAATGAGGAATTTGGAGGGTAGAGGAGGGATGGGATGCAATATTCAATTGGGAGTTGGAGAAGACCTCACAGTTGATCATTTGAGCAAAGACCTGAAGAAGAGGATGGGGATGGAATAAGCCATATAAATATCTTGGATAATAAGAATCCCGGCTGAAGGAACAGCCAGTGGCAAGGTCTGGAGGGAGGAGCCCACCTGACATGCCTGAGCAAGCCAGTGGAGTTGGAATGGAGTGAGTGAGCAGAACAGTCCGGAATGACTTTAGAAAAGTAGGGCCCAACCACGTATGGGATTGTGGAAATTTTAAGGAGTTTGTCTTTTACTTTTTGAGAGAGAGAGAGAAAAAATAGGTGTTGGAGGGTTCTCTTCTCTGGTGTGTTTTTAAAGAATTCATTAGGTTGCGGTATAAGGAACAACCCATGAGAGATAGTATTGGAGGCCAAATTTTGGAAATTGAAGGTAGAACCAACAGCAGTGGCTGGTAGCTAAAGAATGACTCCAAATTAACTTTCATGGGGAAGACTACGGAAGAAGAAAATTAGGGAGGGGGAGTGTATCAGTCCATTTTCAAGCTGCTGATAAAGACATACCTGAGACTGGGTGATTTATAAATAAAAAGAAGTTTAAGGGACTCACAGTTCTGTGTGGCAGGAGAAGCCTCAAAATCATGGCAGAAAGCCAAAGGCACATCTTACATGGCGGCAGACAAGAGAGAATGAGAACCAAGCAAAAGCAGAAACCCCTTATAAAAACAGATCTCATGAGACTGATTCACTATCACAAGAACAGTATGGGGAAAATCACCCCCATGATTCAATTATCCCCCACTGGGTCCTTCCAAAACACATGGGAATTATGGGAGCTACAATTCAAGATGAGAGTTGGGAGAGGATGGAGCCAAACCATACCAGGGAGCAGGTTAGAAGTTTGGTTTAGGACAAGTTAAGTTTAAGATGTCTGCTAGCCATCTCACTAGGGACGTTATGGAGAGAGTTTGCTATATGAATTGAGTGCTCACCAAAAGATTCCACTATAGAAACAAAAATCTCTGGGTGCTGTCAACCTATTGGTGTTAGTTCAACCTATTGGTGGTAGTTAAGCCATGGAAATGGATGAGATCCCCAGGAGAAAGCATGTAGCTTTCTAAGGACTGGTTGGAGCATTCAGGGGTGAGGAAAAGCCTGCAAAAGAAATTGAAAAGAGATGATCAGGGAGGGAAGGAGGAAAACTGGGAGAGTCAGGCACCCTCAACAGGTAGTTATTAGAGCAGGCTATATTGAACGTATCCAAGAGGTAAACAATTATAAGGAAACAGACTCCTAAGCCCTCAATTTCCTATGCATGCTTTCCTAAAATCACTAGATTTGAGGATGTTTCAATGATGAACATGCAGATTCTTGCTTCCCAATGCTTCTTTTGTAACAACTCTTCTCCCACTTAATAAACTGCAATCACTCCTTACCCCCTTATGAATCTTACCATTAGCATGGCTCTGGGTATAAAAACATCTGGAATGACACATAGTGAGATTACTAAAATGACAGTGTCCCTGTTGAGAAGGTGAATGGTGCTAACAATTAGAAAACCATTGAGTCAAATGGTTTCTAATTTTCTCTTTCAGCCAAATTATAAGATAAACTAGTTGAATTGCCAGCTGATGCATCAGTTAAAAGAATTTTTAATAATAGAATGCTTTGTGACTTTTCTCAAATATCTTAGGAGAAACATAAATAATTTAGTAACAGTATAATGACATTCTATTCCTATTTACTTATTTGTGTAAGTCAGTTTTCTCAATATTTAGGTATATATAAATGAAAAAAAGGAACAGATATTGTTCTAAGAATTATCTTATTCCCACAATTAACAATATTCATTCATAAATAAGTGAACTAAAAGAAAAATAAACTTCAATTCACCTCATTAAGATAATTTCCAATAACATTTAATTTTAATGTTTAATATTTATATATTAACATTTATATGATATGCATGTTTTTTAGAAGTTGTGAATAATAATTATACTGATAACCCAATACTGCAGAATGTTACATCACATACAGTCTTTTGTTAAAAGAAAATTTAAAATTAAATTTTTATCTTACATTTTTTAAAATGGAAAGATATCTTGGTGATATCCTTTGGAGGCTCACATAGAAGTAACTTTTTTGTTTTTTTGCAGGACTGAGGATTCGAAAAGAACCAACCAAAATCCCAAAGGTACAGCAATGCTCCTCCTCAGGAATGCTGTTATCTGTAAAGTCTTTCAGTGCTCTTTACTTTTCAATTACCTCACCATAAGGATCTTATCACACCTCTCTCCGTGTTCTCCTTCAGCCAAATTATAATAGAAACTAGGTGAACCGCCAGATGATACATCAATTAAAATATTTTTTGATAATAGAATGCTTGGTGACTTTTGTCAAATATCTTGGGAGACATGGAAATACACCTTTTTTTGCTCAAATAAGAGGATTTTGTAGATCTCCAATAATTTAGAGCACGTCATTTGATATAGGGCATTGCCATACATACCCTGGGGTCACAAGATTTTCCAGAGTATATGTGAGCATGAGAAGCTTTAAAGAACTCAACTTCCAGATACACAACCTCCTTTTGACCACTTTCCTTAAAAAGATGCTTGAGAAGGCATTTGTGGACTTCCAGTTCTTCTTTTCCACTTCCGTTTTTGCATTTTTTCTGGTTTACAAAAGAAAGGCATTCCTGGTACTGATTCTGAATCTTACTGTGAAACATTACTCCAAAAAAATAATTTAAAAAAAAAGCAAGAGCTTTTGATCATTCCTGAGTGTGTGTTTTCTAAAAACAAAGACTTTGTAAGAAAGGGTAAAAGGAAATACCCAAAGCTATCCTAAGCAAAAAGAGCAAAACTGGAGGAATCTCATTACCTGACTTCAAATTATACTACAGAGCTATAATAACCAAACCAGCAGGGGACTCGCATAAAAATAGACATATAAAACAGTGGAACTGAATACAGAACCCAGAAACACATCCACACACCTACAGTGAATTCATTTCCCACAAAGGTGCCAAGAATGTACACCGGGGAAAAGACTGTCTTTTCAATAAATGGTACTGGGAAAACTGGATATCTGTATGCAAAACAATGAGACTAGACCCCCACCTCTCACCATATACAAAAATCAAATCAAAATGGATTAAAGACTTAAGTCTAGAACCTCAAACTATAAAACTACTACAAGAAAATCTTGGGGAAATTCTCTAGGCCGTTGGCTGGGCAAAGATTTCTTGGCAATACCCCACAAGCACAGGCAACCAAAGCAAACATGGACAAATGGGATCACATCAAGTCAAAAAGTTTCTGCACAGCAAAGCAAACAATCAACGAAGTGAAAGAGAGCACACAGAATGGGAGAAAATATTTGCAAACTACCCCTCTGACAAGATATTAATAGCCAGAATATATAAGGAGCTCAAACAACTCTATAGGAAAAAATCTAATAATCCCATCCAAAAAATGGGCAAAAGATTTGGATAGACATTTCTTGAAAGAAGACGTACAAACGGCAAGCAAGCATATGAAAAGATGCTCAACATCACCGATCATGAGAGAAATGCAAACCAGAGCCACAATAAGCTATCATCTCATTCCAGATAAAATGACTTATATCCAAAAGACAAGCCTTACACACTTTTGGTAGAAATGTAAATTAGTACAACTACTATAGAAAACAGTTTTGAGGTTCCTCAAAAAACTAAAAATTGAGCTACCATATGACCCAGCAATCCTACTGCTGGATATATACCTAAAACAAAGGAAATCAGTGTATTGAAGAGACATCTGCACTTCTTCTTTGTTGCAGCACTGTTTACAATAGCTAAGATTTGGAAGCAACCTAAATGTCTATGAACAGAGGAATGGCTAAAGAAAATGTGGTACATATACACAATGGAGTTCTATTCCGCCATTAAAAAAAAAAAAGGAAGAAAGAATGAGATCCAGTCATACATATACGTATGTATACATACATACATATATATGTAACAACATAGATGGAACTGGAGATCATTATGTTAAGTGAAATGAGCCAGGCACAAAAACATAAACATTGCATGTTCTCACTTACTTGTGGGATCTAAAAATAAAAACAATTGAACTCACGGACATAGAGGGTAGAAAGGTGGTTACAGGCTGAGCGGGGTTGCTCAGGCCTGTAATCCCAAGACATTGGGAGGCCAAGGCGGGCGGATCACGAGGTCAAGAACTCGAGACCATCCTGGCCAACATGGTAAAACCCCGTCTCTACTAAAAATACAAAAATTGGCCGGGCCGGGTGGCTCACGCCTGTAATCCCAACACTTTGGGAGGCCGAGGTGTGCAGATCACGAGGTCAGGAGATCGAGACCATCCTGGCTAACACCGTGAAACCCCGTCTCTACTAAAAAATACAAAAAATTAGCCGGGCGTGGTGGCGGGCGCGTGTAGTCCCAGCTACTCAGGAGGCCGAGGCAGGAGAATGGCGTGAACCCGGGAGGCGGAGATTGCAGTGAGCCAAGATTGCGCCTCTGCACTCCAGCCTGGGCGACAAAGCGAGACTCTGTTTCAAAAAACAAACAAACAAACAAAAATTAGCTGGGCGTGGTGGCGCGCGACTGTAGTCTCAGCTACTCTGGAGGCTGAGGCAGGGGAATCGCTTAAACCCGGGAGGGGGATACTGCAGTTAGCCAAGATTGCGCCTCTGCACTCCAGCCTGGCGACAAAGCGAGATTCCGTCCAAAAAAAAAAAAAAAGAAGGTGGTTACCAGCCTGGGAAGAGTAGTGGAGGGATGTAGGGGGAGATGGGGATAGTTAATGGGTACAAAAATAATAAAACAAAAGAATAAGTCCTACTCTTTGATAGCATAATAGGGCGACTATAGTCAATGATAACTAAATTGTATATTTTAAAATAAAGAATGTAACTGGATTGTTTGTAACACAAAGGATAAATGCATGAGAGGATGGATATCCCATTCTCCATGATGTGCTTATTTCACATTGCATGCCTGTATCAAAATATCTCATGTACCCTGTATTAGTTTGGTTTCACCCTGCTGATAAAGACATATCAGCAATTTACAAAAGAAACAGGTTTATTGGACTTACAGTTCCACATGGGGAGGCTTCACGATCATGGAGGAAGGCAAGGAGGAGCAAGTCGCATCTTACGTGGATGGCAGCTGGCAAAGAGAGCTTGTGCAGAGAAACTGCCATTTTTAAAACATCAGATCTGGTGAGACCCATTCACCATTACGAGACCAGCACAGGAAAGCCCCTCCCCCGTGATTCAATCATCTTCCACCAGGTCCCTCTCACAACACGTGGGAGTTATGTGAGACACAAGATGAGAGTTGGGTGGGGACACAGAGCCAAACTATATACCCCATAAATATATATACCTACTATGTACCCACAAAAACTTTAAACATGCAGCCAAAAAACACATGCAAAAATGCTCGTCATCACTGGCCATCAGAGAAATGCAAATCAAAACCACAATGAGATACCATCTCACACCAGTTAGAATGGCGATCATTAAAAAGTCAGGAAACAACAGGTGCTGGAGAGGATGTGGAGAAATAGGAACACTTTTACACTGTTGGTGGGACTGTAAACTAGTTCAACCATTGTGAAAGTCAGTGTGGTGATTCCTCAGGGATCTAGAACTAGAAATACCATTTGACCCAGCCATCCCATTACTGGGTATATACCCAAAGGACTATAAATCATGCTGCTATAAAGACACATGCACACGTATGTTTATTACGGTGCTATTCACAATAGCAAAGACTTGGAACCAACCCAAATGTCCAACAACGATAGACTGGATTAAGAAAATGTGGCACATATACACCATGGAATACTATGCAGCCATAAAAAATGATGAGTTCATGTCCTTTGTAGGGACATGGATGAAACTGGAAATCATCGTTCTCAGTAAACTATCGCAAGGACAAAAAACCAAACACCGCATGTTCTCACTCATAGGTAGGAATTGAACAGTGAGGACACATGGACACAGGAAAGGGAACATCACACTCTGGGGACTGCTGTGGGGTGAGGGGAAGGGGGAGGGATAGCATTAGGAGATACACCTAATGCTAAATGACAAGTTGATGGGTGCAGCACAGCAGCATGGCACATGGATACATAGGTAACAAACCTGCACATTGTGCACATGTACCCTAAAACTTAAAGTACAATAATAAAAAATAAAAATAAATTAAAAAAAGATTTGCAAAAAAAAACTTTAAAAGATAATTTTTAAAAAAGTAAGTAAAATTAAAGGCATTGTGATGAATGCCAAAAAAAAAAAGTAAAAGGAAAAAGACAGCACCTTAGTATATCCAGGGAACGAATTCATGAGAAGGTTTTGTGCTATGGCTGTATGTCTGTCTGTCTTTCCATGTATTAGAATTTGGAGGTGAGAAGTTTGTGACAGAGATGTGTATTAAAATGTTTATCTTAATTAAAAATGAAGCCGGTATTTTTTTTCTGACAGAAAAAATATGCTTCCCTGCATGGCTGATTTTTACTGTGAAGACTGGTTTTGCCAGTTAGATTATATGGCAGATATTTTTCCATACATTAGATATTTATGAATATGCAACTCTAAGATTCTGAGGGAAACACACACACACAAACACACACACACACACGGTACTGAAATTCAGGTAGTATACAAATATACAAAGATTTAAACTTAAGAAGAAAATTTTCTATGTCAACTTAAAAATACATGAGAGGTCATGAAGGCAGCAGAGTAATGATTATTGCAGGTGTGATCTACTGATGAATGCTGAAATTAGTGGCCAAAGACTTAAGAAGAAACAGCATATTTGTATAACATCCACGAATCTCCCCATAGTCTGAATTAACTACAGTGGATTAAATTCCTTGAGACTCCTCCTTTCAAGAGAGGAAGTCTAATTCCTTCTTCCTGGGTGAGGGCTGGATTTAATAACTTGCTCCTGATGAATAGAGTATGAATGAGAGAAAATGGTACCTTTATAGTGGAGAAATCTGGCAGAAAATGCCTTAACCAATGACCAGGGTTAATATCACCAGTAATAAGTCATGCTAATATCGTATACACTCTTTACACACATTGTGTATGCTGGAATCAGAAACATCCTTTGCCTCTGTGGTGGAAGTTTTCTGCAAACTCCCTAACACCAGCCCAATCATAAGAAAATTTTGGATAAACCCAAATTGAGGGACGTCCTATAAAATACCTGAGTAGCGTTCTTCAAAGGTGTCAAAGTCATGAAAAGCAAGGAGACTGAGAAACTGTCACACATCAGAGAAGACTAAGGAGGCACGATGACTAAATGCAACATTGTGGGTCCTAGATTAAATCCTGGGACAGAAAAAAGGACATCAGTGAAAAAACTGGTGAAATCAGAATAAAATCTGTAGTTTCATACCAATGTGATTTTTTTAGTTTTGACAAATGGATCATGGTTATATAATATGTTCACATGAGGGGAAGCTGGGGAAAATGTTCATCAGTACTCTCAGCACTATCTTAGCCACTCTTCTTTGAGTGCGAAATAATTTCAAATTTAAACGTATTTTAAAAAATACTATGACCGGCTGGGCGCGGTGGCTCACGCTGGTTATCCCAGCACTTTGAGAGGCTGAGGTTGATGGATCATGAGGTCAGGAGATCGAGACCATTCTGGCCAACATGGTGAAACCCCGTCTCTACTAATAATACAAAAATTAGCTGGGCGTGGTGATGAGTGCCTGTAATCCCAGCTACTCAGGAGGCTGAGGCAGCGGAATCACTTGAATCAGGGAGTCAGAGATTGCAGTGAGCCAAGATCGCGCCACTGCACTCCAGCCTGGCAACAGAACGAGACTCCGTCAAAAAAAAAAAAAAAAATAGTATGACCAAGTAAATGACAACAAAATGCACGTGTGAGAGGGCATATAGTTTTCCAAAATTAATTTAATGAGTATGAAAGCAAAAATAGTTGAACTTCCCTGTCCTGGAAACAAAAGTAAAGAGGCAGTGTTTAATTATATCAAATGCTAGTGGTAGAGCAAGTGAGGTGATGAAAATGGATTAACTGATCCACTAAAAATGGATGAATGGACTGAGCAATAGAAAGGTCATCAGTAACCTTAACAAGAGCAATGTTGATGGATTGCAGTGGGGAAACCCTGGAAGTGAGTTCCAAAGAGCATGGGAACAGAAGACAGGAAAACAATACAGACAGCTATTTCAATGATTCTTTTCTGTAAAGGGGCACAGAGAAAAGGCATGGGTGCTGGAAGGGATTTGCATGTTCAAGAAAGAGTTTTACTTAAGGTGGGAGAAATTACAGCATGTTTGTCTGTATGCTAATAAGAATGGTCTAGTCTGGCGCAGAGGCTCATGCCTGTAATCCCAGCACTTTGGGAGGCTGAGACAGGTGGATCACAAGATCAGGAGTTGACCAACATGGTAAAACTCCGTCTCTACTAAAAATACAAAAATTAGCCGGGCATGGTGGTGCGCTCCTATAATCCCAGCTACTCAGGAGGCTGAGGCAAGAGAATCGCTTGAACCCGGGAGGTGAATGTTGCAGTGAGCCAAGATTGCGCCACTGCACTCCAGCCTGGGCGACAGAGTGAGACTCCATCTCAAAAAACAAACAAACAAACAAACAAACAAAAAAACCAGAATGGCCTAGAAGAAAGAAGAGTGATGAAGCAGAAGAGAAGGAAGGCTTACATAACATCTTGTGGTAATGAGAGGGGATGGAATCTGGTATACAAGTAGTTATCCTGAGCTGTCCTTAGATGTCCTTAGATGAAAGCACAGATACCCATAACAGCAGGAAGAAGGACAAGGGCATGGGATCCAGTAGGTGAGTAGATGTGTGGATGGGAGATGATAGAAATTCTTTTCTAGCTTTTGTCTTAAAGTGCTATAAATTTGGAGGAAGAGAATAAGGAGAGTGAAAGTATTAACACAATTAAAGTGGTAGGGTTTATGGGCAGCACTAAGGCCCAGCTTGGGATTAGTGGTCCTGAATTTAAAGTGAGACGTTCAACACGTTCCTTGATTCTCTAGAATCATCTTCTGGTGCATAAAGCAGGTGTGCAGAAGGCAGAGTTAGAAGAAAGACAAGGATATCAAGGGTATATGCAAGGACTGATATAATGGTGGAACCATTTAAGCTGGGCAAGGAATGAAGTGATGACATGCAAATGGAGAGAAACTGTGAAAAGTTAGTAGCATAAATAGATTGTAGGTCAAGTAATTAATAGAAGTCAGGATATTATCAGGGTAGGAGGCAGCAGTTAGAGGTTGGAATGAGGGAGGTATTGCAAGTATTGGTGCTGACAAAGTGTCCTGTCCAGGAGTGTGCTGGTAAACCTGCGTTCTTTTTCATTTCTAGCTAGAAGAAGGATCAGAGGTACATTACGTTCACTTAAAGTCTGTCCCCAGGGCTGCATTAATTGCCCTACCCTCTATCATCCCATAGTACAAGGGGATGAGACCACTTGGACATTCCACAGAACATCATATTAATCCACCAAATCAGTGCCATCATGGTGTTCCACACACATGGGTAAGAGATAGCAAATAGATTGGAGGCTTTGGTAAGATATATGCACCCCAAAGGGTGGGAGATAAACCTTCTAAAATTCAAGGACCACCATATTTTTTCAGGGACCTAGAGATCTGGATTATACTGGGACTTGGTCTTCTCAATATTTTTAAACATCACGTTTAAACCTTTATCTACTAAAAAGATAGCCCAGTGCTTGGTAATTATCTACAAGCTCTAGAAGCAGTATATTCCACACTTAGGAATATGGCTGCAACTCATATGTCATTGCAGTTGCACATTTGGAAATCAGGGAAATGACCTCCAGGTACCTACAGGGCCCCAGTGGACCCAGTGTAAGCCAGACCTGAGTCAGAACTTCATTTATTACCTGATCCTCACACATACACCTATTCTAACAGGAGCAGGGGGCATCATGGCTCTTGGGGTTTCCAAGTATCAGCATCAAATCAGGCTCTGTGTTGAAAAGCCCTCAAAAGATCTGGGTCTTCCCCTTTCCTCAATATGTGGTTACCTGAGTAATTTCTGGAGGTCCCTTTAAGGAAGGTCTGACGGAGAATTACTGTATACACTGTGGTAGAGTCCTTCTTCATGGGGCTCTGGACTCTCAGTCTATAGATGCTGTAACTGAGAAATGACTTGGGTCTGGAAACTGGGCAAGATCAAGAGACTTCCTATTGGGTCAGCTTCTTATTTTCTGCTTGTCTGTTCTTGATTTCTTAGGGTATGTATATTAATAATATTTTCATTGGGTTCCCGTCTATCCCATTCCTATGGGCATCATGTTCTATTAGTCATCACCATAAATCCCTGTGGACCAGGTTCTCCTGACTGACATCCCAAGTTGCTTTGTATTATGCTAATTATGCCCATCTAATTTCCACTGGTTAAGTGCTGTCTGTTGGCCTCTGCTATTCTACAATCCTATCATCCCCATTGCTCCTGGGAGGCACAATTACAGCATCTCCTACTGTCAACCCTGCCCATAAAGGACAGCGCCATTGGGCTTCTCAACAGTACTGACATCTTCTCCACCAGCTCATTCCCACTGCTTTGGTAAAGTGTCCTCTAAGCCCTCCCAAGGAATGTAGTCATTAGTGGGTTTCCCAGTCTTATATAGTAAATACATTCTAGCATGCCAAATCCCCTGGGTCTTTGAAATATTTTCTCTACAGTCTTCCATGGAAGTTATAGCATCTTCACTTTGTTTAATTAAGCCATCACTTTTTTCATGCTTCCAGGAACCTTCCTAGCAGCTTACTAAACCTGTCACTCAGAGCCATTGCCATGGTGTTTAATCTTGTGTCATAGGAAAGGGATCTCATATCGATAATCTCTTTCTCCAGCTTTTATTTGACTGTCCTTGATCCAGCATGCTGATGATTCACTCCCATACCCTCCTACTAGCACACATGAATCACGTCCTGCACTTCCTTTGATATATGATCCCTCTCTTCAGCAGGACCAGATCTCCAGTAGGGTTATTCTAGTTATGCTCAACTCTTGCCCTGTTAATGAGACTAGTGTCCAAGTGGTTGCAAATCCTGGGGAAGGCAAGCATTTTCTTATAGTGCACCTGATTTATTTGAGGCCTCTACATAGTCTTTGAACAGGTAGAAGGGGCCACTTCCACCTTTCAACAGAGAGTGGGACACTTCTCAGTGTGTACATATATGTCCCCATTCCATGTCTCAGAGTCCCACTTCTTCTCTACCAGGACCCTAACTTCAACATAAAAGACTTGTTTGGGCTAAGAATTCAGCCTTCTTTGATGTTCTTTCATTTTTAAAGTTAACTCCTGAGTCTTGTTTTAGTATTGCTGTCCTCTGGCTGCAGAAGACAAATGTCCCTTTAAATGCTACCAAGAAGATTCTCTGACTTTCACACATTGTTTTTAATTTATTTTTAACAGAACTGAGCCTTTTTGTTTCTCTCCTCAATGCATTATTAGTGCTCATCAATGGCCACTCAGTTTCATAGCCCTGATAGTTACTATTCCCCTGTGCTATCTCAACATAGATAAAGTTGTAACCTCCTAGAGCATGCCAATAACTATCAATACTCCAGCTGCCACCAGTAATAGGCTCCTACTTGCCTTTGAAGAGACAAGTGATTAACCTCTAGAATCCCATCCTGCCTGTGTCTACTTCCTAGGAACAATTGCAGGACCAACTGGCTTAGGTTGGGTGCCCTGGAAGCAGCTCCTAATGAAAGAATTCTTATGAAAGTGATTTACTGACAGAACACTCTCAGAGAAGGAGAGTAAAGGAAGCAAGGCAGATAAGGAGGAAAAAACTAAGCAAGGAATGGTCTAGGATGGAGAACAGATTCAGCCTGGAGCTCTGGAGAGTGGATTGCAACACAGAGTTGGTGTCACTTAAGGCCAGTGGCCTGGTCTTTGTACCCTGCATGTCAGTTAGTCAATGGTTGCTTGCCATCCTGGAGGATGATGAGATGGCTCCCATTTGGCCCAAGGCAATTATTGGAAGAAAGCAGCTAAGACCCAAGAGCAAACAAAATTCACTGCAGCTGGGAGATGAGTGCACTGACCCAGAAAAGGAGATCAAGGCAGGTATCAATGTTATCTATTATACACAGTTTGTAAAAGCAGAGCCGGGATTCCAACCCAGGCAGGTTGGTCTGTTGTTTGAACAAGCACACATATTGCTTCATGCAACTGCAGAGGATGGAACATGTTTATGTCTTGATTTGTACAACTGAAATATTATAGTATTATCTCTAACCTTATTTTCAGGTCAAAACCCTGCAATGATTTTGTTTATCTTGGGCTAAAATACACTCACTTGCTTAAGTTCAAGAGGCACTGCTCTCTCCAGTTCCCAGAGTAAGGTTCTGTTTTCACCATAATCAGATTCTGGCCACCGAGAAACCTATTTGTCTATTGTCTACAACAGTTCTGACCCCATGCGCCCTCTCGTAAACATTCAGAGGAAAACTTCAAACCTAAGTTATCTCACCTTCTAAAAATATTCTTTCCAAAGAAACAAACAATAATTATTGCTACTTTTTTTTTAGTTATTTCAGAATTATATTTCATTTTAGTGTGCTATTGTTGAAAAATGAAACTAAGTGGAGAAGACACACAATAACACAGCAGTTTATAATTTCAGCAATATTATGAAAATACTAAATTTGATTTTTGAAGAATTTACTCATACATGATTGCAGAGATACACTATTAAATAGGATGAGATTACCAACAACATGATTTCTTCGGAATCATTACCATTTAATATTTATTGAACACCTAAGCAAGTTAGAATCAAATTCACATTGAAAGTTATTGCCTGAAGGATTCTTACGAGGACCGTGATGGTTTGGGAGCATCATTCATGGTCTTTTCTCAATGCCCCTTGGTTCAAATAAATTAGAATAGTCATGACTGGTACTTAGCAATCTGAGAATATGTGTGCTGATCAGAGCATATGGCATAAAATGGCAAAACAGATTATAAACAAATACAGAGCGCAAAGTGAAGATCATTACAGGTTTTAAGTGTGAGTTTAAATATAACGTGGCAATTCAATTTTGCATATTTAAAGTTGCTTCCTCTCAGAATCCATAGAATTGACCAAAAATATAAAAAGAGGAAAGCCATTAGCACTAAGAATCAGAAAAGTGGCATTAATAAGTCAGTAATGATGTTGTGTAAGTTGTGTCAGATGGAGGAAAATGAGAGATTTAACACAGAAAATAAATAGAAGAAAATAGATGGAACATCCCTGGGAGACCCCCCAGTGAGTAGAGGATGCCAGTAAGGAAAACAATTAGACAGTTGGCTTGGGATAAACCAAAGGATTTTGGCAGCTGCACCAAGACATTGCACGCAGGACATCTGTCCACAATGTTTGACCTCAGCTTTCAAGTGGCATGGATTGGCATCACGTTCTCGTAAGGAGGGCATTCAAAGATGCTAATGAGGGTCCCTAGTGGTCCCCCTGACTTCAGATGCCCACCACAAACAGAAAAGGAAGATAGCGCATGTAATGGATGCCTGTTGTTTTTTCCTGCCAAGCGTTCATTCACCCTTCTGATTTTCCTTGGGAAAAAAACACCTGTCCCAGTCATAGTTTCTGTAGCTCAGATGGAACCATCTGTGAGGTCCAGGCCTAGCTGATCCACCTTGGCCTTCCAGTACTCTCCATCCATTCTAGACATTTTTCTCTTTTTAAGAATGGTACTCAATTTTAAGTCTCCTGGCATGGGAAATTTGGAGGAATAAGTAAATTTATTTCTATTGGAACTAGAAATTGAGAAAAATTGAAATTTTTTTTAGCATTCTATCCCTTTTCATAATACAGAAATGCAAACATAGAAAAACAGGGAAAACCTCTGAAGCACTGTTGGAAAACAAGATGGGAGTGCCAGATAACAAAAGGTACTAGGAACATGTAAACCTGTGCTGCTGACAGCTACCTGGTACCGGGGGAAAAAAAAGGAAAATTCTAGCTTTGACCTGATAAAGATTCCCCAGCTTTAGAGACACATGGACTGGACCAAATGGCAGAACTGGAAGCCCTCCATAGGAGCAAACTTGACCCACAAAACACTCTAGGAAGTGGAGACACCAACCTGTTCATTCTGAGCAGCACAGGAGAAAAGATATGGGTGAACTTCCCCACTGCATGACTGTATTCAAATTGTCCAGTAAAACCTCCTTCCAGCCTGCACCCACAATGTCTCAGGCAGTGTGCTAAGTGACTTTGAAAATAGGACTTCATTTACTCTGAACAATGATCAATTTCCATGCTACATGTGAGACAGTTGGGGGCGGGGGGTTTCAGTCACTCGCCCCTGTCGTTTGGGCAGAAAGTGGACCAGGCTTTGAGTTTGGGCTGCTTGGCTGAGATCATATTTCTCAAACCACCGGATTCAAATGATACATTTATATAACTCACAGAACCCATCAGAGAAGGTAGCTTTTCAGTTTTAAGATGGCAAAGTGAGAAACTTTTTAGCACCCCCATCCCTCTCCATAATACAGAAATCCAAAAATATAAAAACAAAGAAAACTTCTGGAGCATTGTTGGGAAACAAAATGAGTGTACCAAAAAACAAATTAGAAACAACTTCTGGAGAGCAGAAAGCAGATGGCATCACAGGGACTGAAATGCTTATAACACTCTGTAATTTAGACATGCAGAGAGGCCCCCCTCATCCCCCAAGGGTTAAGGAAACATGTTACCCTATTAAAATCTTAGAATGGCTTCAAGTAAAAAAATAAGGGCTAGAAACAAAGATTCGGGCTGGCAAATTGAAGTTTTCTTGGACTGAGCTGATGGCTCAAGATCTCGTCAAGAATTTCTCACTAAGCAGAGAGGAGAGGAGGGGAGGAAATGTAAGATCAGAACTTAGTGTGGGTGAGTGCCCTAATACATGGGCTGGGGGATAATGCCAGCTAACTATCAGAACAAACCTGGAGTACATTTTAAAGAGCTATTTAATGGGCTCAGCTGTCTCAGGATATTATTCACTAGATTTCACAGCCAACTGCAGCCTCACGTAATAGACATCCTGAAAGACAGAGCGAGACTCCGTCTCAAAAAAAAAAAAAAAACGTTTTACCAGAGAAAACCACTTGCAGGCCAGGGGTTGAACGACTAAGAGCTGTTTGAGGAGTTACGGATACAGAAGCCAGACCAGTGTGGGTTAAGTAATGAGTAGTGGGTGGGAAAAACTAAGATAGCGAGTACTGACAATGCTTGAGAAATTGGACTGCAGAAAGAAAGCAAGAAATGGGTTGGCACCTGAAGGCCATGTTGGTTCAAGGAATTTTTTTTTTTTTTTTTGAGACCGTCTTGCTCTGTCGCCTAGGCTGGAGTGCAGTGACGCAATCTTGGCTCACTGCAAACTCTGTCTCCTGGGTTCAAGCCATTCTCCTGCCTCAGCCTCCCAGGTAGCTGGGACTACAGGCGTGTGTGTGCCAACACCCCCGGTTAATTTTTGTATTTTTAGTAGAGACGGGGTTTCACCATGTTGGCCAGGCTGATCTTGAACCCCTGACCTCAAGTGATCGGCCCACCTTGGCCTCCCAAAGTCCTAGGATTATAGGCATGAGTCACCGTGCCCGGCCTGGAATGGTATTTTTAAAATGAGAAAACATGAGCGTGTGTAAAATCTAAGACAGTTCTCTTAGGGATGCTTATAAAATTGCTTATAAAATCTCTAAGGGATTGCTTATAAAATGACCTAAAAAATGAACATGTTTATAGAAACTGGAGGAAGGAGGATGGGTAGATGCCTATGGAGCCAGGTCTGTAGATTTGGAACCTGGAAAATGGGAGCTGCACTCTGATGATATCTACTGTGTGTGGGTGTGATAAGGAAGTCAGAAAATGAAGGACAGCAGGAAATATTTGAAAAGCCTCTGTGTCACGTAATTTTCTATTTCTTTTTTTTTTTTTTTTTTTTTGAGACGAGTCTCGCTCTGTCACCCAGGCTGGAGTGCAGTGGCGCAATCTTGGCTCACTGCAAGCTCCGCCTCCCGGGTTCACGCCATTCTCCTGCCTCAGCCTCTCCGAGTAGCTGGGACTACAGGCGCCCGCCAACACACCCGGCTAATTTTTTGTATTTTTTAGTAGAGACGGGGTTTCACCATGTTAGCCAGGATGGCCTCGATCTCCTGACCTCGTGATCCACCCGCCTCGGCCTCCCAAAGTGCTGGGATTACAAGCGTGAGCCACCGCACCCGGCAATTTTCTATTTCTTACAGTGATTGGTGGGCACATGAGTGTTTACGGTATAAATATCCTTTACACTGTACAGCCGTTGTATTCCCTAATTTATGCAAGTGATACAGTTCACAACAGTTGTTTTAAAGAGAGATATCATTTGTGGAAAATATCAGAGTGGGTGATTAGATTTAAATATGGAGCAGTTAAAATTTGCAGGAATAGGCTGGTGGGGCACAGTGACTCACACCTATAATCCCAGCACTTTGGGGGAGCCAAGGTGAGAGGATCACTTGAGGCCAGGAGTTCAAAGCTTGCAGTGAGCTATGATAGCACCACTGCACTTCAGCCTAGATGACAGAAGAAGGCTGTCTCTAAAAAATAAAAATAAATAATTTTAAAAATAAATAAAATTTGTGGGAGTGAATCTGCTGTTGGTGTGACTTTATGGTGTATCTGTTGGCTGCTTGAATGAAGGCATGGAGTTAGAAGATGGCTTAGTTTATCTTGTGTTATCATATGGATAAAAAAAGAAAAACCAGAGAAGCAAGATAGTTTGGCATTTGAGGCAGTGTCATGGAAATAATGAATTATATATTTTGAGCTATTAAGAGTGAAAGGGAAGAAAGGGAAAAGCCAACAGTTTGGGAGAAAGTTGAAGATTAAAACACTGGACATAGTGAAAATGATCAAAGATGGTCTACAGGGGTATATTAATAATCTGAAAGTAGTGGGGGCTAGATGCTTGAATTATTAATTCTGTCGGTGGGACGGTTGTTGGTGATGATATATTTCCAAAATGTTCTCGTGGGAGTGGGTGGTTGCAGGGGTATGGAGGAGAAGGAAACTGGAAGAGTGGGGGCTGGAAACCAGGAAGCCATGGTATTCACTGGGTTGTTCATGCAGTCGTTGGAGAACTGAGGATACCCAAGAGGATAGCAAGGTTAGAGAGGAAGGTGATGAGACAAATGTCAATGTCTTTGATGAATGACAGATGGCGAATAGGTGGTCATTCGAGGGCAGCTTTGAGGAGGGGCAAGGGTAGAATATGTATCAAATTGATACTTTCTAAAAACATAATTCAGAATGGCCCACCACAATTCAGAATAAAACCACCGAATGAAATGAGGATCATACACAGTTTATAGAACAGTTAACCTAAACATATTTGTGTACACAATGAATGAAAATTGATATAAAATGTAAATATGATATTAATTACCAAGACTCTCCTTGCTAGACTACAAAAACATCAAGTAAACTCTGATGTTCTATAAAATGGACAGGATTTAGTTACATTTTTACCTAAAACCTAAAGAACAATTGGCAGTATAGTTCCATTTTGATGGATACATGGCCATCAAAAAGATAAGCCTACACTTATCTTTCTTCCCAGTGCCATATGCTCCAGATAATCTGCTTGATGTGAGTGATCTATCTAATTTACACAAATGAGAGGTTGAGGAAAGGTACAAAAACATGTGACTACATGTTTTCTACAATTAGGATAAATATTACTTCTTTAGAGTTCAGATAAAGGGTTGACACATTTTAAAATCCTATTTGTTAGAATGAACTTTGCCCTATGAATATCCCAAAGCCAAATGTGCAAGTATAAGTAAAGAAGCTTGGAGACATCAAAACACCCATTTTTAAAAATTAGTAATGGGTAGTATTAACAACTATTCAGTTCATAAATGAATGCCATTTGCAATTCGTTTTTTAAAAGATATCTTAATTCCCATGTTCATTACAGTTCTATTCACAAAGGCCAAGATATGAAAGCAACATAAGTGTCTATCAACTGATGAGTTGATATAGAAAATGTGGCATATATGTATGTTTTCACTCATAAGTGGGAGCGAAATGATGAGAACTCATGAACACAAAGAAGAGAACAACAGACCCCGGGGCTACTTGAGAGTGAAGTGTAGGAAGACAGAGATGAGCAGAAAAAAATAATTATTAGGTAGTAGGCTTAGCATCTGGGTGATAAATCTTTACAACAAACCCCCGTGATACAAGTTACCTATGTAACAAACCTGCACATGTAACCCCTGACCTAAAATAAAAGAAAATACGTTATATATACGCAATGAAATACTATTCTGCCCTAAAAAAGAAGAAAATTCTCCCATTTGTGACAGCATGGATGAATCTGGAAGACATTATGTTAAGTGAAATAAGCCAGTCACAGAAAGACAAATATCACATGATCTCAGTTATATGTGGAATCTTAAAACGTTGATCACACATAATTAGAGAGTAGAGTGGCTGTTTCTAGAGGCTGGGGTGGCTAGGGGAAAGGAGGGTTTAGGAAGATGTTGGTCAGCAAATACATATTTACAGTTAAATACGAGCAATAAGTTTGAGGTGTATTTTACAGCACAATGACTATAGTTAATGACAATAAGTTATATTCTCAAAAAATGCTAAGACAGTGGGTGTTAAGTGTTATGCCCACAAAAAATGATAATTATGTGAGGTAATGAATTTAATTAGCTAGATTTAACTATTCCACAATGTATATATATACCTCAAAACATCATGTTATACACAATAAATATATATAATTTTATTATGTCAATTTAAAAAATAAATCAATGTGGAAAAAAGAAATTTATTTTCAGGAAGCATGGAAAGGAATTTGTTAGAGAGATTTTCCCCACTCTTCCTCCCAGTCCCTATTAGAAAGCAAATCTTGAAGTGATTCTATTTATAACCAGGATGTCTCTCCCAATTTACTGTGGTTTATGATAAATTTTTATCTTATCTCCTCCTTGACAGTTTTATAATAGAGATGTGTTTATGCTTAATGAAATGTGTGCAATATTTCTAAAACAGAGAACTAGAGGCACACTCCAGAGCTGAGCAACACATTCTCAGCATGACAGTGACTTCCTGTAGCTTCTGTGAAAAATTATTGCTTCCTCTCAATGCCTTGTCTCTTTTTCTCAAGATGTGAAGCCTTTGTGTTCACAGTAGTCACAAAATCTAATTTATACCACTCTTTGATCTTTAAATCCAGGATACAATCCCTTGTGCTTTAAATCTGTCACTTTTCACTTGAACCTTGGGTGGGCTTTATTCATATGAGGTGAAAAATTTTAGATTCAGGTAAAAGCTAAAAATGCATGGGAACTTGGTTTTGCCAAATCCACAGCGTGTTACAATGTCTTATTTAATATTCAATTCAGAGCCAAGTACTAGTTTACAACTTTTTTTCTGAAATAGCATAGTTTTGCAATTTGCACTGGCTTTAATAGCCTCTTGTCATTCTAATGTTTCTGAGTTACATGATTTTCTAAGCACTCAAAGATTTTGCCATTATGGTGACTGCCCATTTATAGCAGCATCCCCATTATATTCCAAAGAATAAATGAAAACCAGCCTGGTTCCCAGAAGCTAAGCATACTTCATTAACTTAATGTTGCCTATCTAAATGTATTTTATTACTGTGATATCATTCCCAAGCCTCCCTCTAGTCAATCTCCTCTCCCAACACTACAACACCAAAAAGTAGAAGAAATCCTTTGGTTGCATCCTTCCTGAATCCTATCCAATACTTTCGTAAGGGCTTTAGACATCTCATGAACTAGAGCACATGTCAACTAGCATTAGCAAAGTTTCAGATGAACCTGTGCATTCCCAACATTTGGGCCCCACGTTCACCAGTCACATTCGTTCCTCAACATCCAACATCCATTGTATTCGATATGTTTCACTGTATAATAAATAATCCTAAAATTAGTGAATTAAAACAACACACATTTTTTTGTTAGCAATTTTGTGTGTAAGGTATTTTGAAATGACTTAGCTGGGTCCTCTGCTCCATGGTCTTGCAATCCAATGAACTTGGCTCAGGGGGCTACTGTCCCATCTGAAGGTTTGACTGGGGAAAGGTCTGCCTCTAAGTTTACTTCGTAGTATTGGCAGAGTTTACTCAGTTCCCCTTGGGCTGTCGGACTGAGGGGCTCAGTTACTAGCTGGCTGTTGTGCAGAAGCTGCCCTCAGTTTTATGCTATGTGGGCCTCTTGAACTTGGCAGCTTGCTTCTTTTATACTGTAATCAAGGAAATGACATTCCATCATCCCTTCTGTATTCTAATGGTTAGAACCAAGTCACCCTGTCTAGTCCACACTTGAGTGAAGCATATTTACACAGGGCATGAATATAAGAAAATAGGGATCTTTAGTGACCACTTTACAGGACATTCACATTCATACAGCAAAATTAGATATTCGTGAATCTTGTGTAAGATAAATAAATATGGTTCACCTCCATGAATACAATTGTGTCCTAGTAACAAGGAGTAAGAGCTCCAAGGAAGAAAGAGAATGTGACATGCCTCCTTAGGTAAGAAAATGCAAATGTTAGTCACATGGTAAGGGTTGGCTGTGTCCCCACCCAAATCTGATCTTGAATTGTAATAGTACCCATGTATCAAGGTGGGGCATTGGATTTGCATTGCTATAAAGAAATATCTGAGACTGGGTAATTTATAAAGAAAAGGGGTTTAATTGACTCATAGCTCTGCAGTAGGTACAGGAAGTATGTGCAGGAAGCATGCCTGGGGAGGCCTCAGGAAACTTACAATCATGACAGAAGGTGAAGAGGAAAAAGGCACATCTCACATGGCTGGAGCAGGAGGAAGAGAAAGCAGGAGGTCTAATACTTTTAAACAACTAGATATCATGAGAACTCACTCACTCTCATGAGAACAGCAAGGGGGAAATCTGCTCCCATAATCCAATCATCTTCCACCAGGCCCCTCTTCCAACATTGAGGATTACAATTAAAAGATTTCAGGGGGAGGGACAAAAATCCAAACTATGTCACTGCCCTATGTGTCTCCCTTTGATGAGCACTACAGTTCCACTTTACCCACAATGCAGACAATGCATATAGCTACTGGTAGCATCTAAAAACACAAAATTTTGTATAAAGGGCCTCACACCTCAAAATACAACTATGCAAAGCCCACAGCATCCATGGCCCCAGTGTAGCACTGTTTCAGATCTCCTGGCTCTATCTGTCTTCTAAAGTTGGTTTATACTTCGATAATGGGAAGTACATCAGTGCTTGCAGACGAAGGAGTAAATACTGGGGTTTGAAACCCACAAATAATTACCTTGCAATAAACCAAAATCAATGTATGAAGTTTCAAACAATTTTCCACAATTGTAAAAACAATCTGACTTTCTAATGCCTGAAGGAAATGTAATAGTGTTTAAAAGTTTCTAAAAACACCTACAGCTTATTACAAAGGTCAATATCTATTGATTGATATGAGAACACTCAATATAAAATCATCACAAAACCAGTGAAATAAAAATGCAAGTATAAACAGTCTTTTTGATTATAAAAAAATCAAGAGCCCTGACAAAGTTCTGTAAAGAACACATATTTTTTATAAGAACCCAAGTTAGTTCATCAAACCAAGCCATCAGGAGTTTCTGGGTTTTATTTATATTTGTTCTTTCATTGACTTTTTTTTTTTTTTTTTGGCTACAAGTTCATCTCATGATGGGTTCAAATCTCAACGTAGACAGTTACCTTGAGATTTGAACCCATCCTAGTTTTACTGTACTGTGCAGGGATGTGTGCCTGTTGAAGGTATGTTGAGGTGTATTTGGTACTCAGATGATGGAAATGCACAGATGCACTGGAAACTTGACCTGTCTAGCTGACAGGCATTGCCGGTCACAAGCTGTCTAGAGACCTTAAGAAGAATCACTTTGGGAGGCCGAGGCAGGCAGATCACCTGAGGTCAGAAGTTGGAGACCAGCCTGGCCAATATGGTGAAACCCCGTCTGTACTAAAAATACAAAAATTAGCCAGGCATGGTGGCGGATGCCTTTTATCCCAGATACCCAGAAGGCTGAGGCATGAGAATTGCTTGAACCCGGGAGGCAGAGGTTGCAGTGAGCCGAGATCACACCATTGCACTCCAGCCTGAGTGATAGAGAAAAAATAAATAAATAAATAAATAAATAAATAAATAAGAAAATCTGAGGACTGGATGGGAATCATGAAGAATAACACCAAAACTTTCCTCTCACTTTTTGTTGTGATGGGGAAAAAAAGGTTGAATAAGAAGAGGCTAGAATAAGGCATTACAATAATGAAACTTGCGTGTCCTCAGAGACTGTGGGGAACACATATTCATGTGCAGAATAATGGCTGGATGCTGATAGATGGGAAAAATATAAGCAGAAAAAACGTCATGACTTAAGGTGCAGACGCAGAAAATTATGAGGCAATTTCAAAAGCTTTTGTTGTCCGGAATGGCAGGAATTTTTTTGCCTGGTGGACAGCATTGTATCCCAAAAACATAGCAAATAAAACAGTCAGTGTCCAATATAGGATAGAAAACAAATCTATGAACATTATCCATTTGTATTTTTGTGAATGCATGTTGTAAAATGCAGAGATTAAATGATACAGAAATTATTTACCTCCAATAAAAGTTTAGTAGGACAAGTCTCATCTCTAGGAAATAAGAAAATACAGTCAGCCCTCAGAAAAGTTGCAGTGCTGTCTCTTGGAAACTAAACTGTGTCCTCTCTGGTCCTTCCCCTGTGTGTCTCCAGAGCTTGATGCCTCCATGTTTTGCTTTAGTGTGAACCAAAATCACCCTTTCCCCTAAAATTACCTTTTATCCTCCTCTTCCTCATCCACTGAACTGAAATCCACTTCTTAGTGTAATATGAAGACATTTTGGGAATGCTTCATATAAAAGAGCTGGGTCAGAGAATAGACTTGGCAAAGAGATCACTTAGGACAAATGACAGCAGGAAAAGAGGGCTGGGTGTACATGGGTGAAGGGACAGGAATGGATTTGGAGGCAATAATAGCGAAAAAAACGTTCTCCTTCCCCACATGCAGAGAATACAGTACTACAATAATGTGCTATTTTTATAATGGACTTGAGCATAGCAGATTTTGGCATCTGCGGGTTGTCCTGAAACCAATGCCCGGCAGATATGGAGGGCTGACTGCATTCCAAGTGAAGTTCATGAGGATTCCTACAGCAGAAAAGAAGACAGCAAGCTTAGAGGGTGAGTTCCTCAAATTTTGGAATAGTGTATTACGTTTTTCATCTTATCTCTGGCTCCAGAAAAATGATTGGTTAGGGAAGACCTCCCTCATAGTGAAATTCCTTCATTAAAATTATCTCAAGTCAAGCAAGAGCATCCTTAAAGCTAGGAACGTGGAAATGTGAAAGAAATAAAAGAATTTTTCAATTTTCTATAAGAGTAATCTGAGCAAATGTTAAATTTTGTTTTCTTGTTTTTGGACCTGTCAAACCTTCCAAACTATAGGTACAGAATATGAGTATCATCTGACTTACAGTAAAAGATATTCCCACAACCTACAACTTCTAAACACAACAGGATTTTAATTAAATTCTTATACTGGGCACTCTTGGTTCATGATGAGAGGATCTAATGAGGCTTAATGCTAAGTATTGGAAGTCGATTAGCTGCACCTACAAGTAACATTGGTGCAAGAAGTCTCAGGACTTAGAGCCTTGTTTTTCTTCCTTTTTCTTTACCCAGTAGCTATTCTTACCTAGAAAAAAAAAAAGAATTAAAAAAGCTCCTGACTGTGTGCTGTTATTTAGATTTTTAAAAAGACTTTGCTTGCAACTTTCTTTAGGACATTATGTAATGTCTACAACTTTCCCAGAAGGGACATTTGAGAGTCCTTTGCCAATTTTTCAAAACTGAAAAACAAGTTAACATCAACAACAAAAATCCCTCAAAGCTTGAAACCATCAAAATGTCATCTAAAGTCTTTTACAAAAGCTGTTTCCTTCCCAGGCCCTGCATTACTTCTCTGGAATTGACACAAGAACATGTTTCTACTGTTCCTTTATTTTGCCAAGCTAAATTTTCAAAGGATGCCATCTTTTCGTCTGATTTTTTAAATGCCCGTGGACCTCCAATTCCAGAATGCTTCTACAAGCTTGATATTCAGTGGCCCTGCACTACCCGTGAGATAATTGCTTTCCACTTCCAGCCACCTGGGTGGCATCAAATATCTCAGTCTTCTGAGAATCTGACCCAAGTTTCTTGGCAGGCACTAGCTGGAAATGCATTCCAACAGACTGAGAATTGCAAACTCTTAATGCCTGCAGATTGGAAGGCAGCTTTCAAGTGTTAACATTATGTCTTACAAGTATATTTCATCTCTACACTGGGGACAGGTTGCTGTCCTCAAAGTGCTCTTTATTGCCAAAGGAACCAGAAGTCCACAAGCCATGTGCTTTCCAGCTTTTCATGCGTGTTCAAAATGGTATCAACCCTGTAACTGAAGTTAATTCAGACACAAAAATACTTTAATGTCCCCTATTTACTTGAGAAACTAAATAATTTATCATGCCAAATTTTAAAGTCATGTCTTATTTCTCCAAGTGCAATGTACCACTTACATCCTCATCAGTGAGTGCCAGTTCCAATCATGAAACTATCACTTTGTGTCAGATTAAACCTCCTGATGATAATAATTGTAAAACTTGTTATAAGGTAAGGGTAAGGGAAATATTTAAAGGAATGAAGAACAAGCGAGGCAGACAAAAACTAGATGGAACATGACCCTTGAAAGAAGGGACTCAAACGAGGCAAGTGCCGTATTTACCCAAATTTCCTCCTAAGAGAAATTTCCAATATTTGCCAAGTCCAGGAATAGAGCCTAAGAAGAAAACAGCAACGTTACTGAAATTTGGGAGACAGAAGTCAAAGTTCAAGGCTTCAGTGATGGCTGGAAATTAATTCTGGAGAGGAGGAAACCACAAAATGTTAGCTCTAAAATCTACACAAAAATGCCAAACAGGAAGACCCAACTGCCAATCCCAAGTGAGATTCCCTCTGCGTGGAATAGCATGGATCACAGCAGTGCTAACCGCTAGAAGAAGGAGCCCAAGACATCTTCTATGGGTTCAGAGCTGGGGGGCCTGTGTCAGGTACAACTGCTGCAGGACCACAAACCACCCTAGGAAGAGCATTCCAGAGGGGAAAAAAATAAGGAGTGATTTCATATACTGGGGTTCCTCAGGTTCCTAACTGGGCAGCTGTCAGGTCTTCCACCCCTGCCACGCTTGGTATTCCAAAACATGTTGGAAGGGCATGCTTCCCTTTCGCAGGAACGAAGTACTGAACATCCAAATGGTCCTAGTGAGGCAGACAGCATCTCGCTAATAATGCTTTCTGGTGTCCCTTCTTTAATTCTCTTAGTCTTCCATTCCACTGTTCAAGGGCTCCATTAGTGTGTGGGTGGTATGGAGCATGATAGGTTCAGCCTATGCTGTGGGATTGTGCCCACTGTTATATGTTGTGCTGTAAAGGAAGTGCCCTAGTCTGATTGGAGTCTGCTAAGGGACTCAAACATACGGCAGAGATCTTTCTCTGAGATGACTATGGTGGCACCAGCATCCTCATGCTGTAAGGGGTTGGCAGTTTCATGTCAACAGTGTCAACTGCCATGAAGCACCAGCAGAAACCACAGCTGGGCATTAAAGGTCCAATATGATCAATCTGCCAAACCCAAGCCAGGCCAATGCCTAATGCGTTAATATGTCCTAATTCTCTGTGCGTTGTACTACTTGGGCTCCCTGGCAGGAATAGCAAAACTGATTGCATAGCATCCTTGGCTTCTGTGTCTTTGAAATTCACGTTCCTGGATTTGATTGCTACACATGAGGCCAATTTCCATGACCACTTTGCTGATGCACCTGTGGGTGGCCATTTCAACTTGTGCACAAGCCCCGTTGGCTGGGGAATTCCATTTGTGTTCTCATTTGAAAAGCTGGTTTTGTCATGAGCATCCACATGAGTGGCAAAGATTTGTCCATTCTATGCAACAACTTGTTGCTATAGTCCTTGTCCCCACACAGGGGATTCCTTAAAAGTCCAGTCATGGCTGGGCACAGTGGCTCATGCTTGTAATCCCAGCACTTTGGGAGGGCAAGGCGGGAGGTCAGGAAATTGAGACCATCCTGGCTAACACTGTGAAACCCTGTTTCTCCTAAAAATACAAAAAAATTAGTCAGGCGTGGTGGCCGGTACCTGTAGTCTCAGCTACTCGGGAGGCTGAGGCAGGAGAATGGCATGAACCTCGGAGGCAGAGCTTGCAGTAAGCCGAGACTGTGCCACTGCACTCCAGCCTGGGCGACAGAGTGAGACTCCGTCTCAAAAAAAAAAGTCCAGTCATTTAGTTGCCTATCTCCTGATCAATGGCTAGACCACTTGTCACATCCCAAGAATCCCTAAAGATGTAGTGAAGATATTTGGGAGGGGAGGCTTACACAGCCATCACCACTGCATACAATTTGGCCCACTGGATGAATTCTTCCATTTTTAGTACATTCTACTCATTTTGATTAAGAGGCAGCCATCCACTCTGAGAATAGCTCAGAGTGGAGTCTGCAGCCTTTCAGTTTCACAGAAATTAGACCACAGCTTCATCTGGATCCTCTAGGTGTTCACGGGGTTGGTTCTTTCTGAGGTTGGTGAGTGAGAATCTGTTCCCTGCCTCTCCGGTGGTTTCCTGACAATCTCTGGTGTCCTTGGCTTGTAGAGCTCTGCCTTCATCTTCACATGGCTTTCTTCCTGTATATGTGTCTGTGTTCAAATTTTTCCTTTTTATAAGGACTCCAGTCATACCATTTTAGGGGCCCACCCTACTCCAGTATGACCTCATCCCAACTTAACTAATTACATCTGTATCAACCCTGTTTCCAAATAAGGTCAGATTCTGAGGTACTGAGGGTTAGGACTTCAGCATATGAGTTTTGGAGGCTGTACACAGTTCAACCCCTAATAGGATCTGTCTGAGTGGGTCCGTTTGTCTCTCTCTGTCTCAAAGCAACAGTTACCAATTTATCTTTTCTCAGTAATGGCGTTATTTTGGTCTCTACTGGCTTCTCTCTTGTTTTGCTTCTAAATTTATTTCAAAGCCAGTCAGAGAAGAAGTGTGATTTCTGGGGAGGTGGGTGAGGATTTCCCTTTGGAGATTCTAAAAGGGTACATAGAAGAATGTTCCACAGCCACACTTTTAGTCTCATGAATAATAAGCTTCAGAAACCTTAAAGCAATTGAGAGTGATTTGGATAGCTCGTGCTCTCTTCTTTAAGGCATAAGATTCTCCTGTTAGCCTCTCTTTCATGGTTTTGTCCTATTGCCTCAACTTCTTCCTACTGCTATTGCCTTCTTTCTGTGTGCCTCACATTCAAAAATTTTCTAGAGACTCATGTACTGAGACAGTTTCTCCATATCCAGTATGGAGTTCCCTTATTCTTCAGAGCTCTAGGGTCAAGCTCCTGTCTAAGGTCATTGGCCTTTCTCGTGTCCAGGCTACAGATGTGTGCCTTTAAGCCATGGTGCTGATGATGAGACAATGAACTGTGGTCAGAATAATAAAGTCACAGAGAAAACCACAAAGCTTATCCTATACTGGGGGTCTTTACTCAAAAGAAGGTGTTAGCATCTCAGATAGGATATTTATGGACTTGTCATTGCAAAGTTACTACACAGTAGTACATTCACTTAGCAAATGCCATTATGATGTTGAAAATAAGAAACGTATGTTTTCCTGATACTAGTAAACATTTACTGATTCTATGCTCTGAAGATCTGGTTCTTAAGACAAATGCATGAAAACCGGAAGTTAATTAGGAAGTATATCCTCTATTTCCCAAAGAATAAATAATTAATTTACATGGATATATTATTTCAACAACATTTTGTTCAGTAAAAAGAGATACACTGTCAGTTAAATATTAAAAATTATCTCTATACTTTTGTCGTATTTATAACTTCAACACAGTAATGGAAGAGGCAAATGCAGACACCAGAGTACATCTTACCCATTTACGACTATATTTATGTAAAAATTTTTCTTCATAAACTATCATTTCTTGATTTGTTCTACTATTAATTAATTGGTAAGTCTTTATTTTTATTTATTTATTTATTTATTTTGAGACAAGGTCTCACTCTCATCACCCAGGCTGGAGGGCAGTGGTGTGATCTCAATTCACTGCAACCTCCACCCCGCCAGGGTCAAGCAGTCCTCCCATCTCAACCTCCCAAGTAGCTGGGACCACAGGTACACACCACCATGCCCACCTATTCTTTTGTATTTTTGGTAGATATGGGCCCTTGCCATGATGTCCAGGCTGGTTTCGAACTCCTGAACTCAAGCAATCCACCCTCCTCGAACTCCCAAAGTCCTGGGGATACAGGAGTGAGCAACCACGCCCAGCCCCAAGTCTTATTTTTTAAAGACTCCTTTAATAACAATTTCTGTGTTTTGTCTACCAGCTAAAACATTTTGTTGCCAAAAGTATTTGTGTATGGTTCAAACACCGAACTATATTGTAAATTCTCTCATCAATGTCAATTACAACTTCCTCCTTTTATGCTCTTTTCTAGTACAGAAACTAGAAAGCTACAGATTATCTTGCAGCCAGAACTGTCCATGGGACTTCGTGCTAACCAATGAGACAACCAGAAGTCTATTGTTGCTGCCACTCTTATTCCTCCTTTTTCCTGCCTGAATGGTTTAATGAGTATGGGTGCAGCACCCGTTGTTAAGGACAGAGGAGCAGGGAGAGCAAGAGCTTTCTCCTTGGTGGCATTATTGAGCCACAGTACAACTAAGGATTGTCTACTTCCAGATTTCCTGTAGTGTGAGACGAACATACGCCTTTCAGTCTAAGCCACCCTCGTCTTCTGCTTGAAGCTGAACATAATACTGTTACACCTTTTTATTACTAGCATTTTAGTCAGTGTCTGAAAATCATCTAATTGACAATAGTGTGTGCCAAGTAGCAGGGTAGGATAAATGCTGTAGCATCTAACTGCAAAAATCAATGACTTAACAAAATTAAGATTGATGATTCATTCACGTCACAGTCTTTTCAGGTGTTTGTCTGGTGCCCTTCTAAGCAGTGTTTCAGAACTTGGGCTCCTGCCTGACTCGTGCCTCCTCAGAGTGTCCTCTAAAAGCTCTGTACCATATTGTAACTGAGTATTTCAGCTTTGAAATGCATTTTAAAACGTTTTTTGTCCTTTCTCCCTAGTCTCAGGGCGTAACCTTGAAGCAAATTGTAAAACACTTTTTCCCTCTTAGTCTTAAAATATGGCCTTGAAATGTACTTTAGAACACTGTCTCTCCCTCTCTTTCCCACCACACCATGCACACTTATCTAACTATATGCTTATTAAGAAATTCCAGGGGCTAATTTTAAAACAAACTGGGGGCTGGGCATGGTGCCTCACGCCTGTAATCCCAGCACTTTGGGAGGCTGAGGCGGGTGGATCATGAGGTCAGGAGATCGAGACCATCCTGGCTAAGACGGTGAAACTCCATCTCTACTAAACAAAATACAAAAAATTAGCCGGGCATGGTGGCAGGAGCCTGTAGTCCCAGCTACTCGGGAGGCTGAGGCGGGAGAATGGCGTGAACTCAGGAGGCGGAGCTTGCAGTGAGCCAAGATCGTGCCACTGCACTACAGCCTGGGTGACAGAGCAAGACTCTGTCTAAAAACAAACAAACAAACAAAAAACGGTGTGGTGGAATTCCCTCCTACCCACTTCAAGGTGGATAATCTACAGCCCGGCTGCAACTGAGATGGTGCCAGCTGACACACCAGGTTGACAATGACTGAAGATGGCCATCGGAGCAAGACGTGTGGACCTGCACCCTACATCACTCTTGCATATTTCCCACACCAAACTTCCCCTTTTGTTGTTGTTGGTTTGTTTTGGGGTCTTGTTTTTGTTTTTTGAGACAGTGTCTCGCTCTGTCACCCAGGCTGGAGTGCAGTGGCGTGATCTCAGCTCACTGCAACCCCCGCCTCCTGCGGCTCAAACAATTCTCCTGCCTCAGCCTCCCAAATAGCTGGGACTGTAGATGCACACCACCTCACCCAGCTAATTTTTGTATTTTTAGTAGAGACGGGGTTTTGCCATGTTGGCCAGGCTGGTCTCAAACTCCTGACCTCAAGTGATCCACCCACCTAGGCCTCCCAAAGTGTTGGGATTACAGGCGTGAGCAACTGCACCTGGCCTGGACTCAACTTTTTTAAAGCTGCCCTCAGCCCAGAATCTGAGATGGTTCATTTGAGACTTAAGCCTGGGCCATTCTCCCATCCGCTAGCATTGGAATAAGCTGCTTTCCTTTGACCACACCTCGCTTCTCATGCTTTGACTTCCTGGTGGCGAGCAGCCTAACTTAAGTTGGTTACAATATTAGGAACAGGTGAGGGAGAAACTATGGCAATTCTTCAGGGATGATTTAGGGGCCAGAACCAGAAACTGTGTATATCACATTCTCCTGTATTCCGTTAGCCAGAACCCAATCCCATGACTCATCTAACTAACTACAAGGGAGATTGGAAAAATGTAGTTTAGCTGCAAATCCAGGAGGGCAATGAAGTGGGTCTCATGACCACAAAGCATCTAGATTACAGATTCATAAAATTCTAGGTCAGGAGTTGGCAAACTATATGGGCTATGGCCCATCAACTGGTTCTTCTAAATAAAGTTTTATTGGAGCACAGCCACACTTACTTATTAACATCTATGGCTGTTTTCAAATTACAATAGCACAGTTAAGTATCTGTACCAGAGACGATATTGCCCACAAAGCCTAAAATAGTCGCCATCTGGTCCTTGATAGAACAAGTTTGCTAACTCCTATTATAGAGTAATAAGTAACTTTAAGAAATTTTTTTTTACTCCTTTTGTTTCTGGCAACACTACTATGGAAAAAAAATTGTTTGCTAAAATTGTGTCTCCATAGAAATAAAGTATTTTGTCCTTGAAAATATTCAAGGCTTTTTCAAATATTCATGTAAACATTTTTATACATTCCACCCTTTCAGTGTTGACAACAGTATATAATTACTTATTTTTAACAGAAAACAGAATAAAATATTAATGATTTCATAAGATATGTATTGTACAAACATTTCTCTTTTCTGCAAACTCCACTTTTCTCTTTCTTTTTTTCCCAATTATGTGATTTACTATCAATGTTAAACCTCCAGATTATTCAGTACTTTTATATATGTTTTCTATATAATATTCGCCATTCTACTACTACCTCCTTTTATTTGTTGGTTTTATACATCTTTTATTAGAGGTATAACCTCTAATTACTTTATTTCCCAAGCATTTAGCCAACTATTTTCCAAACTATTTTGCAATTTTAATCTCTTGGGCAAGTGATTTTTCTGATTTCTCCAACTTTTCTTTTGCTCTTGACCAAGTGTAATGTATTGAACTGAATTGTATTTTTCTATTTTTTTCTCTTCCCTCAAACATGGTTACAAAATTGTTAACTGTATCATTCTCTCTGGGAGGTCTGCTACTCAGCTTTCTTGGCAGAGGGTTAGCAAAGAAGTGGGAGATGAGGAAATGATGGAAATGAAAACAATATTAACTGTGATAAACTTGACTATTAAAGGAAGAAGGGTAATAGCATAATCATTGCAAGATGTAGGAAAAATCTCATAAAATGTTGTTGTTTATGTTGTTGTTATCATTGTCGTCCTTGTTCTGGTCCCCTGGGAGTTTGTATGGCTAGATGGTGACTTCATGATCTCCTTCACTCACTTACATCAACAACATACTTCACCACCACTGATCAAAACACGTTTTCTTATGATAATGGCCAAGTGATCCCAACAAAACAATATATATATATATATATATATACATACATGTATAAAATGGTATTAGCAAAAGAATAGGCTCATTACTTCTTACTCATGCTTCTATAAGAAGCTGTCATATTACTCCATCAATAATCTATTTTGTCTTATATACATAAATATTAAATGATATTAGCAAAAGAACACTCTCATTACAGAATATGACAGCCTCTTATAGAAATGTCATGAACAAACGACGGAAAAGAAGCCACAGAATTTTATTTATTTTTTATTTTTTTACTTTTTATTTTGTATTTATTTATTTATTTATTTTCGAGATGGAGTCTCGCTCTGTCGCCCATGCTGCAGTGCAATGGCACGATCTCGGCTCACTACAACTCTGCCTCCCGGGTTCAAGTGATTCTCCTGCCTCAGCCTCCTGAACAGCTGGGATTACAGGCGCGCACCACCTTGCCCAGCTAATTTTTTTGTATTTTTAGTAGAGACGGAGTTTCTCCATGTTGGTCAGGCTGGTCTTGAATTCCTGACCTCTCGATCCGCCCACCTCAGCCTCCCAAAGTACTGGGATTACAGGCGTGAGCCACCAGGCCTGGCCAAGAAGCCACAGAATTTTTAAAGATTTCTGTGGAAAACAAAGATTACAAAACCACTTAAATAAGGACATAATGACAACATCTAGCAAATTCAGAATATCTTATTCTAGCAACTGAAGTGAAAGGTGGGAAAAGGGATTGGATAAAGGAAAGAGCATGCAACGAAGTACCAGAAAAAAAATGCAAAAGATTTTGAAGTGGGGAAAAAACGTAAAAGATGGCTGCGTGTCCTGTTTACTGCACCCTTCTGAATTATCTTTGCCTTTCAGCATCTTGGAGTTTTTATCTCTTTAATATCCTTATCTGTGAAATAAAAGTGCTTACCACATTGGGTTTTAGTGATAACTGAATGAGGTATCTTTGTACATACTTAGCACTCCATAATAAGCATCCAGTAAATACTAATGTAACAATACTGCTAAAAGACCACTACACTCCAGCCTCAGTGACAGAGTGAGACTCAATCTCTAAAATAGAAATAAAATTAAATTTAAAAAATTTTTTTTTTTTTTTTTTTGAGACGGAGTCTCGCTCTGTCACCCAGGCTGGAGTGCAGTGGCGCGATCTCGGCTCACTGCAAGCTCCGCCTCCCGGGTTCATGCCATTCTCCTGCCTCAGCCTCTCCGAGTAGCTGGGACTACAGGCGCCCGCCACCACGCCTGGCTAATTTTTTGTATTTTTAGTAGAGACGGGGTTTCACCGTGGTCTCGATCTCCTGTTCTCGTGATCCGCCCGCCTCGGCCTCCCAAAGTGCTGGGATTACAAGCGTGAGCCACTGCGCCCGGCCAAATTTAAAAAATTTTAAAAAGAGAGCACAGTTAATCTAGGGGCAGTCTGAGCCTGTGATTTGGCAGCCAATAGAAATTATTTCTGAGTCAGGCTCTGCCACCTGCCAGCTGGGTGATATTGAATGCAATGATGTATTAATCGTGTCTGTTTTCTGATGCTCTGACATCTGGAACTTTGCTGATCTTGTAACGATTGCCCCTCCTGGGTAAGCCAATTCCTAGAGATAGTGAAGAATTTGTCAGCTGGCACACCTTTCAAATACAAACCAACCAATTTAGAACTACACCCAACCATCTCTTTTATGGAGTTCTCACACTTCAGGTCACTGTCCACCTGCCCTAATCACTCCAGAACCAAGTGCCAGGCCGGTGGGGACAACCACCATGTCCCAGAGACGGCTAAAATGATTCAAACTGGCGGACTCTAAGCCTGCTGTTTCCTGTTTCTTCCCATAGAGACTGCAATAAAGTCTTTTGCCCATGTTTCCCCTGCCTCTTCTGGGGTCTGACCCTGGTTGCTCTCCATGTGACCTTCCCAAGGCATAGTATGACCTTGTCTCTTGGAATCTGTGAGAATTAAAAACTATCCTATCTTTTCAACGGCAATTGTTTCCTGATCTGTTGAGCTCACTGTATCTAAGTAATAATAAAACTTGTATTTTAAAGCAAATGGGTTGAATTGTGGTCCCCCGCAAAAATATGTTCAAGCGCTTACCCCTGGTGCCTGAGAATGTGACCTTATTTGAAAATAGAGTCTTTGCAGATGTAACGAAATTACGATGCAATTATACTGCATTGGTATGGACCCTAAATCCAATGACTCGTGTCTTTACAAAAGGAGGAGAGGACGCAGGGATGCACAGAGGGAAGAAAGCCATGTGAAGACTGAGTCCGAGATTGGGGTGATGCAGGAATATCACCTACAAGCCGAGGAATATCAAGGATTGCTGGGAGCCCCCAGAAGCTGGAAGCAGCAAGAAGCATTTTTCCTGAGAGCCTTCAAAGGGAACATGGCTCTGCTGATGCCTTGATTTTAGACGTCTACCCTCCAGAAAGTGCAGCCACCAAGTCTGTGATACTTTGTTATGTCAGCTCTGGGAAACTCAGCGATTCCATAAGTTATTTCACCGCTTTGCAAAAAGGAGCATGATTAAATGCTTCTGTTGAAAAGATTGCTGTGAGAATTATGTGAGATGAGGTCTACGAAGAACAAAACCTTTTAAACATTAAATAACCATCAGTCAGTTTTTTCTAACCATCTTATTGTAAGAACTAATGCATCATTTTTCCTTCCTAGGTTGCCTGGGCACAGAACAAAGGGATTTTAATGAGGGATTGGGGGAAGGGGGACACGCACACCCACACACACACACACACACGTATACAATAATAGCTAATGCTTGTTAGAGGCTTTTTATTTTATTTTATTTCATTTATTTATATTTTGAGACAGAGTCTCACTCTGCCGCCCAGGCTGGAGTGCAGTAGCACGATCTAGGCTCACTACAACCTCCACCTCCCAGGTTCAAGTGATTCTCCTGCCTTAGCATCTTGAGTAGCTGGGACTATGGGCACAAGCCACCATGCCCAGCTAACTTTTTGTATTTTTAGTAGAGACGGGATTTCGCCATGTTGGCTAGGCTGATCTGGAACTCCTGAGCTTAAGTGATTTGCCCACCTTTGCCTCCTAAGGTGCTGGGATTACAGGCATGAGCCACCATGCCCAGCCACTTGTTAAGAGGCTTCTAATGAGTCAGGCCTTGTGCTAAGCAGTTTATACTTGCCAACTTATTTTATCTTCGTTAATAACCATATGAAGAAAAAACCCTCTGTTGAGGTTTAGAGAGGTTAATTGGAGCCTGGAATCAAATCCAAGCACTTTTCCTGCAGAGCCCTGGTCATTAAGAGCTGCGCTATAAAACAGAGGTTGAATGCTACCATCTAAGTTCCGGGCAGCCAGAGAATAGCATGAAATCACTCAGCTCTTGGGGTTAGCACTGAGATGCCGGAAATGCCAAAATACGGATCATACCTGTGAAGAGAAAATGAAGGAACTCTGGAAATGATCTTGGACGTGTAAAATCTACTCAGATGGAGAAAGTCACATGAGCTGCTTTTATAAGGTGGTTGTAGGAGCTTGGCTCTGCATTTTCGACCACTTCATGTATTTAGTTAGGAAGAGGAAATACAGTCAGGTATAAGTTTCTTTCCTGAAAAATCATCAGAAATCATTACAAAGTTGCCTTTTTCTGTGAAATCTGATGTTCTGTCTTGTAAGGAATCTTTTTACACACAGTAAAGAATTTAAAACGGGATTGGAAATGAGTTCATCAACCCTCTTTCTTAGAATGTCTGTCTCCTTCATCATAATTTCAACTCAAGAGTTGAACTGAGCGTCTCCATGTGCAAACGGCATTAAAGGGAACATTAGACTGACACCAAAATCCTAATCTCAGGTTACTTCCGGCTTTGCCTTGAGGGGAAAGAGAATGTCCCAATCAAATCGAAAGTATACATGCAAATTGAGGGAAAATTATAGTTTCTTGTGTTAAAAGATAATTTTAAAAGGAGTTTATAATTATGACCCTATTTATATAGATATAAAATAATAGCATATCAAAAAATTTATTTCAATCGTTAATTTATAAGGGAACTAGTAAGAGATTACAATCAGTTCAAGAGAGAACTCAAGAGAATATACATACATAGGCAGATGAGGAAAACTGAAATGACTGTACAAAAGGACATGAGAAGGATCTATCCATTGGATACTAATCATTTGCATTCCACTGATACAACTCATTTTCATTTCTTTGGAATCATTTGCCTTTTTTTAAAATCAGTTTTCTTCCATTTACAGAGATATTAAGGCAGAGAGCAGTTAAATAACTTGCCAAAAATTCTCAACAGGTGAGTATCAAGAGCTGAGATGAGAAATTACTTTGCAAATCAATCTAGCTTCCCCCAAGAACAAGTCTTACAGCTCCCTTGTATCAACCTCTTTTTTTCTTTTTCTTTTTTTTTGTAGGGACAAGGTCTTGCTATGTTGCCCGGCCTGGTCTCACACTCCTGGGCTCAAGCAATCCTCCCCAATCCTGCCACCATAGCCTCCCAAAGCCCTGGGATTACAGGTGTAAGCTGCAACAACTTCTTGAAAGGCAATTCTACATAGTGTTTAAAAGCATGCAGGAGCCCTGGGTTCAAATCTCCATTCCAGCTCTATCCAGGTACGTAAAACATGAATAATAATAGAACCTGCATACCGCATTTCATGAAGATTAAATAGATTAATACACAAATTCTTAGAACAGTGCCTGACACATAGTTAGTTCTCAGTAGGTCGTGATTATCATACTAAGAGCAAAAAATAAAACAAAACAATCTGGGTGCACCTGGGGTTTCCATCGGTTGCAAACTTTGTAAACAATCAGATGGTAATTTAAGCATTGTGGGCTACAAATGGTCTAACTTTGCATATTCTTTCACCTTATTTTTACAACCCTATAAAAACATAAAAACCACTCTTAGCTCATGGGCCATATGCAAACAGGCCACAGGCTAGGACATCACCTTTATTATGATATTTACCAGAAAGAAGCTAGTTATTGTAATAACCAAACTGGTTAAAATCTGTTCGTAACACATATGATTTTTCTACATACTCAGTACTCAAAATTGTCATTGTCAGGCCTCTGAGCCCAAGCTAAGCCATCATATCCCCTGAGACCTGCACATATACATCCAGATGGCCTGAAGCAACTCGAGATCCACAAAAGAAGTGAAAATAGCCAGTTCCTGCCTTAACTGATGACATTCCACCACTGTGATTTGTTCCTGCCCCACCCTAACTGATCAATTAACTTTGTGATAATACACTCTCCCCACCGTTGGGAAGGTACTTTGTAATATCCTCCCCTGCCCTTAAGAAGATACTCTGTAATATTCTCCCCACCCTTGGGAATGTACTTTGTAAGAACCACCCCTTGCCCGCAAAAAATTACTCCTAACTCCACTGCCTATCCCAAACCTATAAGAACTAATGATAATCCCACCATCCTTTGCTGACTCTCTTTTTGGACTCCGCCTGCCTGCACCCAGGTGATTAAAAAGCTTTGTTGCTCACACAAAGCCTGTTTGGTGGTCTCTTCACATGGACGCATGTGACAGTCATCTCACTGGCAATTATATTGAATCAAACTATATAAAATTGCTATTTCTGTAGGTCAAGGGTTAATTTTTGGAAATTTTGTGTGGCTCAACCTGCCAGTAAAGGCATGTGAGCTGAGACCGGGATCACTCCTTGTCTTACTTTCCCTTTCTGTTTGCATCTGTAAGTTTTTTTGATGGGAAAATAAAGCCCATCAAACCTAATGTTTTGCATAATGGATAACAGAATATATGAAAAGAGTTTGGGGGGAGCGGAAGATTGCTTTGCTGTTTTGTTTTGTGACTTTTCAGCCAATTATCTTCACTTCCTCTTCCTTGTTCTCTAGCTTCTTCCCTGGTTACCTCTTTTCCTGCCTTCATCTTTACCAGCTCTTTACCTTATTTCAATCATCCTCTTTCTAGCTTGTTTGTGTTTGTTTTTTCCTACCCTTAGGGGATTATACAGACTTTCAGACTACATGGTGGTAAGAATAATGGATTGTTCTGTGTTTAAAAAAAATTCAGAATGGGAGAGAGTAGGGCTGTGTTCTGGAAGCAATGAGAGCTTGGGGCCTTGGAGGACTTTCTATGCCCAAGCCTCACAAAGAGAACATCTGGTGAGACATGCAGCTGGGAAAAGATCTAGTTTTTAAAAACAGACAAAGCCCTATTATATAAAGGGAAAACCATATCTTTTTTGTTGTTATTTCAAAGTTACAAGTGCTCCCTCTTCTGTCAACCTTTAGAATTTGTGCTCTCTTGGGCCACTCTGCATATCGAAGAAAAAAGTGGATAACTAAAAATAATGAAGCAGAATAAAGTTCTTCACTCATGGAAGCTTGAATGTTGTAAGCAATGGAAGAATTCAGGGACACTACACGAGGAGTGATCCCTCTGTATTAAATGCAATGTCCCTGCCTGGGGTGGTGGTTCATGCCTGCAAACCCAGCACTTTGAGAGGCTAAGGTGGGTGGATCACCTGAGGTCAGGAGTTCAAGACCAGCCTGGCCAACATGACAAAACCCCCTCTCTACTAAAAATACAAAAATTAGCCCGGCATGGTGGCACACACTTGTAATCCCAGCTACTGGAAAGGCTAAGGCAGGAGAATTGCTTGAACCCAGGAGGCGAAGGTTGCAGTGAGCCAAGATCCCGCCACTGCCATGCAGCCTGGGTGACAGAGCAAGACTCTGTCTCAAAAATTAATTAATTAATTAATGATTAATAAGTGCAATGTCCCATGGTGCTGTGGCCTGTGCTATTTGGATGGTCAGCTACTTCATTGCAACATGCACCAGTTTCCTGGAGGTTAGTTGCTAATTCTAAAAGGCTTCAAATAATTCACTGTGTATTGAGTCATGACAACCTTGTTTACAAAGCTCATTCAAAGAGCCCAGTTCCTGCCCGTTTGCTCCTTGACCCTGACCGAAATCCACCAGAAGGTGAGTGACTTACTATGGGATTATTCACATTTCTGCTTTTTGTTGCATTATTCACTTGAAATTAAAAAAAAAAATCAAGGAGCAATTACTTCCAAGACTTTTCCAAACACATCACTGGGCGGGGGAGGGGTCTTCATTTTGGGGCAAGGCACTGCAAACTTCCAACATTAGGATATCATCTATGATATCCTAATGAGATAATCTATCAGTGGTGGCCTAGGCTCCAACCTTCTGGTCAATCTCAGCAACTTGGAAGCAAAAAAACAGAAACTGTTACATTGGTTGATACTTCTTTTACGAAAGGGATGCTCTGTTCTCTTTTGCAGCCAAAACCCATAGTGATCCACATTGTACTCAGAAATCACTCAGAAGGGATTTCTATCTGAAAGGAGAAAGAAGCTCTGGGGCATGAATATACGTTGTTTTGTAAAAAAATAAATCAGTAATTCACGTGTGTATATTTTATACTTAGTGGGAAAAAATATTTTATTTTAAAAAGCACTCAATATTTCACATGACATTGTGAAAAGGCAGTACAGAATTACTCATTTGCTTCCTTTTTTTAAAGTTTTAGATGAAAAATGAACATTTAATCCCATCACTTGTTCTTAAATGTAATATTATTTTGTTGTCCTTTACACTCCAATTGTCACAGGTCAGAAACCCTGAGAGAAGCCAAGGTTTGCTAAAATGAAACTTTACTTCTAGAAACAACCCCAGAATTAAATATTTCTCCACTTGGCATGGAATTTGAAGATTGATTTTGAATGCCACCTTGGAATGTAGCATTAGCCAGTTACTGCAGTAAAGAACAAAGGAAGGCTCAGAGGAAGTTGTAGAAAACCCCAGTGTGTCTGAGATGACCTGCAGCAGAGCCCATGCAACAAGGTCCCACCCCTGGGGACCTGGAGATGTCACCTGATGATTATGGTTTTGGTGAATAGTGATAAAGATGCCAAAAACAGTTTTACCAGCAAGCATGACTAGCTAGCGATAGGATTAGACCTGTGGTGACTTTGTAACTTTGTTCTGATGTCGTAGTTTTGTGTGTGTGTGTCTTTTTTGTTTGTCTGTTTGTTTGTTTTTGGTGTGACTGGAGTTAGTAAAATCTGAGAGAAGCAGAAAGATGAAATAAAACAAACAGTCCAAGGTTACACTGCAAAAATTAACTCCAAGCCTGAGAATCAGTATGCAGAAAAAATAGCAACATGTATAGTGTCAATTTCTTTTTGTCAGCTCCAGTTTATGAGAAGAAAATGATGGTAAAGAGTATAGCTAAAATTTTGGTCTTCTTTCAAGGTTTGTCACATAGATAAATGTGTCTAGGAGTTTGTAAACCACAAAACAAAAGGGAAACTCAATCCTCAAAACCTTCCATTTACAAATGAAAGCCTTCTCTTTACAGGGCTTACAGAAATAGCAATACAAAATTAGCCACTTACTGTTATTTATAACCACATGGAATATGGCAAAATAATTTTTGCTTGATTCTTATTCCTGTTTATACTGATAATCCCAACTGCCATATATTCAAATTCCAGATAGATGAGGCACTAGAGGTCTTATGGAGTCTCTTTCTCTCTTTTACTTTTTCCTTACCCAGTACTTTTTTTTTTATCCTTTCTCCTTGTAGTTCTGTGTGAAATATAAAACGATTTTTGAAAATGATGAAACACCCTGCATAATTAGATTTCATCATTTGTTCTCTTGCTTCTTTTGCCCTTCATTGTATAACAATTGCAGATCCTTTTTTTTTTCCTGA